>NC_051160.1:55818841-55927008 GCF_013339745.2 Dermacentor silvarum | reverse complement strand
GTCCCGAAACTTGCAAATTTCAGCACTGTGCTTACCGTTGCAGCGGTAGCAGATGACTTCTCTGGACGAAGCTGGTTCCCTTGAGCGCTTTTACTGGATGGTCGCGTCGCCTGTGCCGCTGGCGTCAGTGTGGCTCTGTGTCCCGATTTCTCGTTGCTGTCGTTGAGTTGCTTCCGCTGTCACAGCCATGTCGTACGCCACAGCTAATGTCAGGTTCCTTTCTGCCAGTAGACGTTGTTGCACCGCCTCGTTGTTGATGCCGAAGATGAAACGGTCTCGCATCATCTCGTCCAGTGGAAGTGTCTTGTCTCCAAAACCGCAGTTTTCAGCCAGTTTTCTCAGCGCTGTCACGTATTCTGCGACGCTTTCCCCGTGAGCTTGGTTACGCTTATAAAATAAAAATCTTCCGTACAGTACCGACGGCTTCGGATGCATGTGTTCACGGACTGCTTTCTTGATGCAATCGTAGGTTGCAGCTGTCGGCCTTTCGGGTTTCACCAGCGTCACTATGAGACTGTACGTTTCTTCTCCGCAGGATCTGAGCAAAACCGCCCGCTTTTCTTCGTCCTTTGAAAGCTTGTTCGCTTCGCAGTACATTTCCAGTCGCTCCACGTACTCATCCCATGACGCGCTTGTACCTAGGCGGTACTCCCCGATGCCGGTGACTGGCATTGCACCGCACGCATTGGTCGGGCCTGCGCCGATCCGCTGCCTGCCTCGTCGCCAATTGTAAAGGTGGATACACACGCGAGGGCAAAATCCCGCCTGCTCCTCGGGCCAAACAGTCACGCGATCACTTGAATCCGGCGCAGCCGAGTTAGGTCGCATTCCCACAGCCGGAGTGCCGTTTGCGGAATCCGCGTGCTTACTCTCGACTCCAACGCTTATTAGCAGCTGCGCGTTTGCATACTCGGCGTGCTCTGTATTCCATAGCGCTGTGAATCCTTCAACAAGAAAGAAAAATGTGACGGTGGCCTCGTCACTTAGCGTTTTCTTGTGCAGCTCACTCATGTTGAGGTCACGCAGGCTGCGTGGTCTGAGTAAGTAGAAATGCGCGCGCAACCGTGACTCGCATTTCTCGCTGCACCACAGCAAAAGCACGCGCGGTCACTGCTGCACAACAACACACGTGGCTTCAAGCCGACAACACGCCATCGTAGCCCCGCCAATCTGTCCAATGTGGACAGATTTGACGCTGACAACGCTAAATTGACGTCAGAAGACCGCCAAACGGACGGATGGAAATACCGGCGAGCATTTTCAATCCGGACCGCGAGCGGAGGAGGCCGGACTAGGCGTCGGCGGCACGTTTTGATGACGCGCTCGTCACATGATACGCCATCCCCAGCGAAAATTCCTCCTCCGTCCGGTCGTGTGAATGCACCTTAACGAACGTGACTCGGAGCCAGACGATCAGCTACTGATTAAAAGCTTTATTCAGCGGGCAACCACACAGACAACCGATGACGTAGTTGTCACGTAGCTTACGTGCAAAAGAAAGAAAGAGCGCGGCGTTAGGTGCCACGTCATAACATTAACCACATTGACAATATCATTAATGTAGAGCAAAAAAAGTAGGGGGCCGAGTACGCACCCCTGCGGAACGCCAGAAGTTACCGGAAGGCAGCCAGAGTGTTGCTCGCCCATCTGAAAGTACTGATTATGGTTATTCGGATATGCTAAAATCCAGGAAATAAACAATTCTGATATGCCAATTAACCGAAGCTTTATAACTAGTTTATCGTGGGGAACAGTATAGAATGCTTTACTATAATCTAGAAATATTACATCAATTTGACTGTTAGTGTCAAGACAAGCTGCAAAGGTGTGGACTATATTAACCAATTCTGTTGTAGTAGAAAATCCTTATCGAAATGTATGTTGATGATGTGTTAAAACGGAGTGTTCTTTTAAGAATTCGTTTAATTTGTGAGCTATTATGCGTTCGATAAGTTTACAGCACGATGATGTTAAGAATATCGGGCGATAGTTTTGCAATAATAGACGGTCGCCTTTCTTGAATATCGGCACTACACGGGTTGACTTCCAGTCATCTGGTAATTCCGCTGGTAACAAAGAGACACGAAAAATAATAATTAAGTATTTCGCAACAGACAAGGCAAAACGACGAAAAAATATGTTAGACATATTGTCGGGCTCGCAAGAAGTTTTAGTCTTCGAGTTAAGCAACATAGCCTGAGGACACCGATCTGAGAAGATCCACCCGTATCCGACGACCAGTCATTCGTTACTGACCCTATCGTTTATAACCATTGACTTGTACTACACTTAAACGGGAGGAATGTTATGACGTGGCACCTAACGCCGCACTCTTTCTTTCTTGTGCACGTACGCTACGTGACAACTACGTCACCGGTTGTCTGTGTATATAATAGAATAAAGCTTTTAATCAGTTGCTGATCGTCTGGCTCCGAGTCACGTCCATTACAAACACCCCAGTACAAATTCGTCTATTTGCGGACGATTGTGTTTTGTTTAGAGAAGTTACCTGCCTTAGCGACCGATGTGACCTTAACTCTAACTTAGGCAATGTGTTAAAATGGTGTGAGCAATGAGGAATGCTTCTTAATGCAACTAAATATGTCTATCTCCCCATAACGCGCGAAAAATCCCCCTAGACTACACTTACAATTTGGCCGCAGCACCTTTACACAAAGTAGCCTGCTATAACTACTTAGGTCTAGCAATAACGCGCACCAATAAAACATTAATTGTGCTTTAGCTTTCGCGATACTAAAACGTGTACTACGATGTCGCATGGTGAAAAAGTAGCCTGAATGAACCCCCCCCCCCCCCCGCATTCCTCTTCCCTTTTAGAGTTTTGAAACCCAGCGAGTTGCAGGCACACTCCTTCGCTTGTTTGACAAAATTTAAACCTGTCTTCTGTGCTTAGCATTCCATCCAAAATTGGTCAGTGTACTCTACCACTGACACACTGGAACTTAAGAAGCAGAACGGCAGCAGAGACAACATAAAACACTGGACGAGCGCTCATCAACTGGCATATATACATGTCAAAATAACAGTCGGAAAATGACATTTATTGCACTATAAATCTAACACTCCATGTGGTCATATAGTGAAATCAGAATTACAATCAAAGCTCAGATAGATATTGCACATTTTTGTCCGAGAGCCTCACGCAAGCCTGACTGAGCACACGTTATAGACAATGCACACGTTACTGCGCGCAATGTTGGCATCATAAGTTAGTGGCTTACTGGTTACTAGTGCAAAGTAAGAGCGTCTGTTCATAAAAAGATGGAAGTCACATCCAATACGTGTTACATTAAGCTAGTAAATGAGACTGCGCATTAGTGAGAATGCAATTTTTGTGTTATCTGAGCTGATCATTTAAGCATTGTCCACTCTGCCGAATATGAACTTTTGCGCACTACAGCGAAATTCTGTATACTACGCTTGTGCTGGCAAGGCCCAGGAGTTTAACTTTCCAACTCACTTTACAAAAGTTGCGATCATTTATAGAATGCCATGTTTTCTTTTTGTCGACCTCCTCAAAAACCTGCCTAAGCTCGACAGGAGCGTTGAGGGCTACATTTAGACCATAACAATTACCAACAGTTTTTATATCATGTAACATGCGATAAGCGTAAGAACAAAATAGTTACTGTCTTTAGCTTATCCCTCACACATGCATTTGCCTGCGCATTATTTTGCTTAATCTGCCTTATTAAGCCGTCTTGCGCAGTATACAAAAACCACTTTCCAAGTACTGAGCCTAGGCTAGACACAACAGTAGCACTTTTTACAACTTTTGAAAGGCCTAAATTAAAACTAGGTAAATTTTTGGAGAACCTTGGCTGATACCTCCAACAAAATATATTATGGTCCATCACAAATTAGTCAAGAAAGTTTAGCTGGTCACCATTCAATAATTCAAACGTAAAGCGAAGTCTCTGAGCGGAATCACTGAATATCTTTAAAATGGAATTTAGTTTACGGGTTGCCAATGCCTCGATGATAACTAAGTATTCATCAATACAACCAAAACTTTTTTGCACATTTCATGCAGTCGTTCATTTAGTTGTCGATTAACATGGATCAAAGATTTTTTTTTAGAATGGGCGTAACGCAGGAACGAATGCGAGTTCCACACTTTTATATCAGCATTCCAGTATCCCATTCCACTAGCGTAGATCTAATGTAGCAAGTCAGTAATTGCATAAACGCCACAAGGAAGATCTCACTTTTTCAATCAAAGCTTGCTCATGATTGTCCTGTCGCTAAGCAATAGCTTATCCTGAAGTATAGAATAATGCACGTATTCAACGTCTACCCTAAATGCATATGAATTTCCAGGAATTGTTTATTTCCAGAACTATACCAATGCCTCAGAATTGGGAGTCCGAAAAAGATCACGGAACAGCGTGTTGGCTTAAATCAGTCTGTGAATACCAAGAAACTTCCAAGAAACTTTGGACTGCCATGTATTCCCCGTAAACAGTAGGGCACTGGCAGCTCTCTCACAAACAACCTCAGTAGTGACTCAGCACTCATTTTGTTTTTTATCTTACTTCTGTACCCTTTTCGCGCTCCTAAATTTCATTATAAAGGGAAACCAACTCGCCCAACTTGCTCTAATAGTACCCCTCTCGTATTTAAATGTCAGCAATTAATTTGTTGATAGACGATAACCTTTATTTGATGTCCCTTTTCAAGACAGAGTGCAAGTAGAACTTATTTAAAGCAAAGCAGAGAAGTCGGCTGTAGGTAACAGTCCTCTACACTGGTACTATTCTCAGGGGAGAAAAAGGTGGACATGAACAGGATCATGATCGACAAGCTGTACTGAGAATAAGTGTAATGCATTTGTCATCTCATAAATATGCTACTTACTTTTTCTGGGTTGTAAGTCCTGACGACTTTGGTTGCAATAGATATCCAAGGTTTTTGAAAAAAGAGAGAAACAGAAAGAGCAAAGATAATCATTCTGTTGTTCCAGCACTAGTAGCCGTTTAGACATAAGTGTGATTGGTGGCGATTGGATTGACCAGACGTCAGAAAGAGGGTGGAAGAGGTGTGGGTGGTGAGGCGTAAGGGAATTTGTGAGCGAAGGCGCCCGAAAGAAGGAAAGGAAATAGAAATAAGTATTTCGGCTTTCTTGGCGCTATTGATACGAGTAAATAAAGCTGGCGAAAGCCAAAATGGTATGGCTCATTGTGCGCAACTGTGCGGTAAGTTTAGACAACCATTGGCAGCAGGTGCGCTTACAAATAATTCCAGTGTTCCATGCTGCTTGCTTTTTTTGTTTTTTGTTTTTTTTTTTGTACAGATAAAATGGCGCGGCTGCATGAATGGCGTTCGAGGTAAAATAACTGGGCGCTAAATAAACGTTTCGCGAAATTCGGGCTATTCTGTCTTACCTTCTTTTGAAGCTGCGTATTAATTTTGTGCGTTCGTTTGGATATAATAGGTTAAATGGGAGTACACTTTTGCGACACTAATGCAACTACGCTCTTATTAATTTTTAGTCGTTGGGTGTGCTTATTCAATAATGCATATTGTTCCCTGATATACCACTCCTACTCAAGCAGTGCAGTGCAAAAACCCGAAAGTGTAGAGCATTTTTACCGCTGGCATCAGTATCGAAGCGGAACACTCTCTGTCCATCTCTGTCTGTATCTCTTTGCCTGTCTGTGTCCGTCTGTGTCTGTATGTCTGTCTTTGTCTGTCTACGTGTTTTTGTATCTGTATGTCTGTTTGTGTCTGTCTGCGTATGTCCGTCTATGTCTGGCTATGTCTGTATGCCTGTGTATGTCTGTGTATGTTTCTGTACGCCTGTCTGTGTATGTCTGTATGTGCCTGTCTGGCTATCTTTGTATGTCCGTCCGTCCGTCTGTCTGTCTGGCGGTCGGTCGGTCGGTCGGTCGGTGCGTCCGTCTGTCCGTCCGTCTGCCTGCACGCCAGCTATAGCTAACACTGCAGTGCCAGAACGAAAACAATCTGTTGTAGTTAGTGTTTACGTACTTACCGCAATCTCTGTAGGGCACGCAGCGGCCGTCCCACCTCTGGAATGATCCTTTCACACACGCACACCTTATCTTCACTCTGTTGCATGGCCACCGCTGAACCCCTGGACACAAGTCTCCGGGGATGCTCTCACCTCTCTTGCATGAGACGCGGTGCTCGTTGTGCTTGCATGCTGAAGTGATGCGAAAGGAATAAATCCTAATGTGACGGCGTATCTTCTTTATTAAATGATGGTAGCCTTGAAAAACAAATTACTAAAGGACCCAATATCTTACAAACATAAATAATATAGTAAGGCAGCAGCGGCTATGAAATGAGAAGAACTAAAACCCACAGCGGCGGGAAAGCGTAGTCATGCGCCAAGTCATGCGTAGCCACTGCATGTTTGATGAGCTGGTAAGAATAAGGAGATCTGAGGTACTCAATCTTTTGTTGGTCACAACCTTTATTTTCCTTTACGTTATTATTTCTACACTTCAATGTAGCGCAACAATTATTTTCCCTATACATTCGCTGGACTCTTTCTCTGTTTCTTTACACGTTTAAAGAAGGCACCATACTATGGGAAGTCCGAGCTTACGATATACCTGCTATGGATGACTATCCAATGATGTACTTAGCACAAATTGCAAGCATACACGTCTTATGCAGTACGTACACGCAAAGCTATGCCAGTAAACTAGAAAGGAAGATGGCGTAGAAATAAAAGGAGCAGTTTCGACCGAAAGGTTGCGATAGCAAATTAGCCGAAAACAATACAAAGTAAGGATAGTAGTTTTATTGGCCGTATAAACTTGTAAACATATGCATACTAACTCAATGAACAAACATGGTGCCAGGCGCGCACAAACAGACATGAACCTATCCCATTCTACGACCGCGTAAACTCGCTGTCAAAACGCTGGAGTGATGAAGCACGGCAGCGTGAGAATTGAGCTTCGTGCTACATGTCGCATCAACGTGAGCTAAGCAGCGAAAACACAGCGCCCGGCGGAATGTCATAAGTAGGCAGTGTGGGGAGAAAGCTCAATCACTCACTCACCATAATTGTTTTTCCAGGCCCCGCACTCACTAACGTTCACGCTCACCTGCACTCACACTCACTGGCACTCACTCGCACTTGCACTCACCTGTGCACACACTCACTGGCACTCACTTGCACTCGCACTCACCTGCACTCACACACACTGGCACTTACTCGCACTCGCACTCACCTTCACTCACACTCACTGACACTCACTCGCACTCACATCCACTCACACTCACAGGCACTCACTCACACTCGCAGTCACGTCCACTCACACTCACTGGCACTGACTCGCACTCACCTCCACTCACATTCACTGGCACTCACTTGCACTCACACTCACCTGCACTCACACTCACTGGCACTCACCCACACTCACTGGCACTCACCCACACTCACACTCAATGGCACTCACTTGCACTCACCTCCATTCACTGGCACTCAACTCCACTCACACTCACTGGCCCTCACCTCTACTCACTCGCACTCACCTCCTCTCACACTCACACGCACTCACTCACACTCGCACTCACCTCCAATCACACTCGCTGGCACTCACTCGCACTCACCTCCACTCACTGGCCCTCACCTCCTCTCACTGGCACTCACCTCCACTCACACACACTGGCACTTACTCGCGCTCGCACTCACCTCCACTCACACTCACAGGCACTCACTCACACTCGCACTCACCTCCAATCACACTCACTGGCACTCACTCGCACTCACCTCCACTCACACTCACAGGCACTCACTCGCAATCACCTCCACTCAAGCTCACAGGCATTCACTCACACTCGCACTCACCTCCACTCACACTCACTGGCACTCAATCACACTCGCACTCACCTCCACTCACACTCAATGGCACTCACTGACACTTCCACTCAGTCACTGGCGCTCACCGCCACTCACACTCACTGGCACAAACTCGCACTCACCTCCACTCACAATCACTTGCACTCACTCTCACTCACACTCACTGGCATTCACTCGCACTCACCTCCACTCACACTCACTGGCACTCACCTCCACTCACTGGCACTCACCGGTAAGCACTCACACTCACCTCCACTCACTGGCTCTGACCTCCACTCACATTCACTGGCACTCACTTGCGCTCGCACTAACCTCCACTCACACTCGCTGGCACTCATTTGCACTCACCTCCACTCACATTCACTGGCACTCACTCGCACTCAGCGGCACTCACACTCACTGGTATTCACTCGCACTCACCTGCACTCACACTCACTGGCACTCACCTGCACTCACTGGTATTCACTCACTGGTATTCACTCACACTCACCTCCACTCACTGTCTCTCACCTCCACTCACAATCACTGGCACTCACTCGCACTCACACTCACTGGCACTCACCTCTATCTACTCACACTCACTGGCACTCACCTCCACTCACACTCACTGGCACTCACCTCTACTCACACTCACTGGCACTCACCTCTATCTACTCACACTCACTGGCACTCACCTCCACTCACACTCACTGGCACTCACCTCTACTCACACTCACTGGCACTCACCTCTATCTACTCACACTCACTGGCACTCGCCTCCACTCACACTCACTGGCACTCACTGGTACTCACCTCCACTCACACTCACTCGCACTCACCGCCACTCACACTCGCAGGCACTCGCTCACACTCGCACTCACCTCCACTCACACTCACTGGCACTCACCTCCACTCACACTCCCTGGCACTCACTCGCACTCACACTCAACTGCAATCACACTCACTGGCACTCACCTACACTCACTCGCACTCACCTCCTCTCACTGGCACTCACATCCACTCACACACCCCGGCACTCACTCGCACTCGCACTCACCTGCACTCACACTCACAGGCACTCACTCACACTCGCACTCACCTCCAATCACACTCACTGGCACTCACTTGCACTGACCTCCACTCACACTCACAAGCACTCACTCGCGATCACCTCCACTCAAACTCACAGGCGCTCACTCACACTCGCACTCACTTCCATTCACACTCACTGGCACTCACCTCCACTCACATTCAATGGCGCTCACTGCCACTCCCACTCACTGGCACTCACTCGCACTCACCTTCACTCACTAGCACTCACCTCCACTCACAATCACTGGCACTCATTCGCACTCACACTCACCGGCACTCACACTCACTGGCATTCACTCGCACTGGCACTCACCTCCACTCACACTCACTGGCACTCACTGGCGCTCACCTCCACTCACACTCACTGGTACTCACTCACTCACCTCCACTCACTGGCTCTCACCTCTAGTGACAATCACTGGCACTCACTCGCCCTCACACTCACTGGCACTCACTTGTACTCACCTCCACTCACTAGCACTCTCCTCCACTCACAATCACTGGCACTCACTCGCACTCACACTCACCGGCACGCACACTCACTGGCATTCACTCGCACTCACCTCCACTCACACTCACTGGCACTCACCTCTACTCACACTCACTGGCACTCACCTCCCCTCACTGGCTCTCACCTCCACTCACAATCACTGGCACTCACTCGCACTCACACTCACTGGCACTCACTTGCACTCGCACTCACCTCCACTCATGCTCACTGACACTCACTGGCACTCACCTCTACTCACACTCACTGGCACTCACCTCTACTCACACTCACTGGCACTCACCCCCACTCACACTCACTGGCACTCACCTCTACTCACACTCACTGGTACTCACCCCCACTCACACTCACTGGCACTCACCTCCACTCACACTCACTGGCACTCACTCGCACTCAACTCCAGTCACTGGCACTTACCTCCACTCACCTGCACTCACACACACTGGCACTCACTGGCACTCACACTCACCTGCACTCACACTCACTGGCACTCACTCGCACTCATCCACTCACACTCACCTCCACTCACTGGCACTCACCTCCACTCACACTCACTGGCACTCACTCACACTCATACTTACCTGTACTCACATTCACTAGCACTCCCAGCACTAGTGAATTGCAACATTTTGCACATCTTATTTTACTTTGCTACCAAAGCAGTTTTGGGATGAAATATCACAATCATGATGAACAGCCCAGAATATCTGTACTCCTAGAATTTACACCAGTAGACACGTTAAATTGAGCATAATAAAATCCGCTGGCTATTGGCTTTTGTGCTATCTTTTAAGACTATTCTTGAGGTTCGGCTAAGCCCCATTACATTTGAAAAGTAACAATGCTAGACTCGAGGACACGAGTTCGATCCCCGGCCGCGGTGGTCGCATTTCGATGGGAACCGAATGCCAGAACCCCAGATGCCCAAAGTTAATCTGGAGGCCGCCACTGCGGCATGCCTCTTAATCATATTGTAGTTTTGGCAAGTAAAACCCCATAAATTATTGTTATATTTGAGAAGTTCCCTGAATCGTGTAATTCATGCACCATAAATGCCAAAATTTTAAAATCCTTTTAAATGCCGTTTTTTACATCACTCTGGTGAATAAAGGTATGAGGACATGATCTCCCATTCTGCTTAAAAAGCATTCCATTATTTGATTACCTTAGCGTTCTGATTTATAGAGCAGTTCATCGAATTCAAAGAGAAAAACATTTTTAAAGTATAACCGCAACATCAAGCAATGCTGCCCTGGGTCGGTTACGAGTTCTTGTACAGCGCGATTGGGCATGTTCGAGAGAAATGCCGAGGAAGAAGGCTGACGGTACTGTTTCCGCGGGTTTATAGCCGACGAAGCTGCTCATCCGAAGTACGGTTGTTCCCGACAAGCACAACTACAGTTAGGCGTCATGGGTCCACTTGCGCTGAAGCATAACTCACAATTGCAGGCATTTCAGGAACAAAAAGCAGTTTTCTTGCCTTCAACTTCCGTAAAGATTCAATAACTGCTTTTGGGGCATGAACGAATACTAAGTTGCGTCACAACAGCTTAGCAGTCTCCGTCGAAGATACATCAGTGTGCTTGAGTCCTTGGCGCCATCACGCCGCTTTCTTACACCCAGCGCGGCCGAGGCCACTGTTTCAGTCGCTAAATTGACGATGAACAGACAAAGCACCGCTGTTCCGGACTTCCAGCGAATGTTTTCTAGACGCCAGAGTTGTTCAGGAACAAAAAGCAGTTATCTTGCCTTCAACTTCCGTAAAGATTCAATAACTGCTTTTGGGGCATGAACGAATACTAAGTTGCGTCACAACAGCTTAGCAGTCTCCGTCGAAGATTCATCAGTGTGCTTGAGTCCTTGGCGCCATCACGCCGCTTTCTTACACCCAGCGCGGCCGAGGCCACTGTTTTAGACGCTAAATTGACGATGAAGAGACAAAGCACCGCTGTTATGGACTTCCAGCGAATGTTTTCTAGACGCCAGAGTTGTTCAGGAACAAAAAGCAGTTATCTTGCCTTCAACTTCCGTAAAGATTCAATAACTGCTTTTGGGGCATGAACGAATACTAAGTTGCGTCACAACAGCTTAGCAGTCTCCGTCGAAGATACATCAGTGTGCTTGAGTCCTTGGCGCCATCACGCCGCTTTCTTACACCCAGCGCGGCCGAGGCCACTGTTTTAGTCGCTAAATTCACGATGAAGAGACAAAGCACCGCTGTTCCGGACTTCCAGCGAATGTTTTCTAGACGCCAGAGTTGTTCAGGAACAAAAAGCAGTTATCTTGCCTTCAACTTCCGTAAAGATTCAATAACTGCTTTTGGGGCATGAACGAATACTAAGTTGCGTCACAACAGCTTAGCAGTCTCCGTCGAAGATACATCAGTGTGCTTGAGTCCTTGGCGCCATCACGCCGCTTTCTTACACCTAGCGCGGCCGAGGCCACTGTTTTAGTCGCTAAATTGACGATGAAGAGACAAAGCACCGCTGTTATGGACTTCCAGCGAATGTTTTCTAAACGCCAGATTTGTTCAGGAACAAAAAGCAGTTATCTTGCCTTCAACTTCCGTAAAGATTCAATAACTGCTTTTGGGGCATGAACGAATACTAAGTTGCGTCACAACAGCTTAGCAGTCTCCGTCGAAGATACATCAGTGTGCTTGAGTCCTTGGCGCCATCACGCCGCTTTCTTACACCCAGCGCGGCCGAGGCCACTGTTTCAGTCGCTAAATTGACGATGAACAGACAAAGCACCGCTGTTCCGGACTTCCAGCGAATGTTTTCTAGACGCCAGAGTTGTTCAGGAACAAAAAGCAGTTATCTTGCCTTCAACTTCCGTAAAGATTCAATAACTGCTTTTGGGGCATGAACGAATACTAAGTTGCGTCACAACAGCTTAGCAGTCTCCGTCGAAGATACATCAGTGTGCTTGAGTCCTTGGCGCCATCACGCCGCTTTCTTACACCTAGCGCGGCCGAGGCCACTGTTTTAGTCGCTAAATTGACGATGAAGAGACAAAGCACCGCTGTTATGGACTTCCAGCGAATGTTTTCTAGACGCCAGAGTTGTTCAGGAACAAAAAGCAGTTATCTTGCCTTCAACTTCCGTAAAGATTCAATAACTGCTTTTGGGGCATGAACGAATACTAAGTTGCATCAAAACAGCTTAGCAGTCTCCGTCGAAGATACATCAGTGTGCTTGAGTCCTTGGCGCCATCACGCCGCTTTCTTACACCCAGCGCGGCCGAGGCCACTGTTTCAGTCGCTAAATTAACGATGAACAGACAAAGCACCGCTGTTCCGGACTTCCAGCGAATGTTTTCTAGACGCCAGAGTTGTTCAGGAACAAAAAGCAGTTATGTTGCCTTCAACGTCCGTAAAGATTCAATAACTGCTTTTGCGGCATGAACGAATACTAAGTTGCGTCACAACAGCTTAGCAGTCTCCGTCGCAGATACATCAGTGTGCTTGAGTCCTTGGCGCCATCACGCCGCTTTCTTACACCCAGCGCGGCCGAGGCCACTGTTTCAGTCGCTAAATTGACGATGAACAGACAAATCACCGCTGTTCCGGACTTCCAGCGAATGTTTTCTAGACGCCAGAGTTGTTCAGGAACAAAAAGCAGTTATCTTGCCTTCAACTTTCGTAAAGATTCAATAACTGCTTTTGGGGCATGAACGAATACTAAGTTGCGTCACAACAGCTTAGCAGTCTCCGTCGAAGATACATCAGTGTGCTTGAGTCCTTGGCGCCATCACGCCGCTTTCTTACACCCAGCGCGGCCGAGGCCACTGTTTTAGTCGCTAAATTCACGATGAAGAGACAAAGCACCGCTGTTATGGACTTCCAGCGAATGTTTTCTAGACGCCAGAGTTGTTTCTCTGTCACCGCGCCTCTCGCATTGGAACTGCAATTCGCTGTTTTCTGACAAGTTCAAAATCTCGCCGCATCGGCCATCGAATCTGCTTTCGAAATAGTGCACTCCAAGACTTCCAAAGATTAATGTTGGGGGTGTCTCGGAATGCGGTATCGGTGAAAGGTATGCACGGTTCTTTATTTTAATACGCGACTCGGCCTCAGGCCCCTTTAAAAATGCAGCCCATTTCCCCCAAGCAGCTTCTGTCGTCGGCTGGGCTGCCAGAGGTAGAATATTCGTCGCTTCGATGGCGCTGTCTCCGCTCCTAGGCGATAATAGCGTGTCCAGTAGCGGGTCCTCGGGGGGAGAACATTTCCACGGGCAGTCAGAATGTGAGAGAAATGGTTGCATGCGAACACCTCTCGCTTGTAGTAAAAATTCACGGAAAGAGCCGTGCGTGATCTGTTCATCATTTCAACGGCAGAGGGTGTTGCCTCCGTGGCGCGGAGTTTGGGAACAGTCATAATAGCACCCGAACCTCCACGTCACCGATGTATGAACATTTCATGTAGCACCCTCCTATACGAGTGTGTGTGTCTGCATGTGTGCGTGAATATATGTGCATAGAAAGTAGTGCAAAACTTTTCGGATGGGTTGGGAGTTGAACCCCCCCACAGCCAGCCCCCGCTCTTGCTACGCCAACGATCGCCTGCAAAGTACTTGGTCGAGTTCCAGTGGCGTGCACGTCTGCCTCAGTCGTCAAAATGGCTAATTGCTTTGTTTCTCATGGGGCCATAGTAATGACGAAGACAGCAATCGTGGCGCTGCAACAGGTGGGCGACTAAAGTGAGAAAGACGATAACCCAAATCTGGCTTTGCCAACGTTCAACGCTGGTCACTTCGCTGTTTTTAATAAATACCGTTACAGCCCCAACATCTTTCTGCCTATCTGTGTCATTGACATTAGACATGTGCATGCTTGCCGCTCATGCTCACTACGCTCCCCTTCGGTCGGATTCAGCCAAGAGAGCGGGAAATAGAGGGAGAGATTGACTGTCCGTATATTTAGTCACCCACTTAACGCCGAAACATACACACACACACAAAAGGAGAAAAAAGCGGTATCTATCATTGTATCAGGGTCCTTCAATACTTTTCTCCTGGTCATGAAACTTCCGCGTAACGATATGGGAGAGCTTCATATAGCGCCCGCAGTTGCGGCGCCGCGGCGCTGGCGTCGCTAGAAGGGCGACGGGGTACGCGGCCGCGGCCGCCGGAAAGCGGAGTGTTGGCGCGGCGTGCTGTTGTGCGTGGTTCTTTTTTATTTCGTCTGAAAGTGTGCCTCCATGTGGTGACATCGATACTTCCTAATTCGCCATAGCAGCGATGCCTTACACTTGCTGTGTGCCAGGCTGCCGCTCAGGATACAATGGCGTCGATGAAAAAGTCTCTTTATTCTGTTTACCAGCCAACCCGGAACTACGCGACAGGTGGAAGCGAGCAATCCCGCGACAAGAGACTGCCGGGTTCTCGTTTGAATCAAAGTACGTTCGCGTGTGCGAAAAACATTTTGATGCCGGAGACATTATTCGTGCGGACGTGTGCACAGTGAATGGAAGCGTTGTGTCACTGCCACGCGATCGACCCAAACTGGCAGTAGACGCCATTCCGAGAATTTTCGAAGGCTTGCCTCTGTACTTGGCCAAGCCCAAAGAACGTTCGCGTGCACCGACACGGCGCCCACCTGCAAAAAGGCGACGAGAGGCATCTTCAAACTGCGCTGCAGCCGAAGTCGCGGCCGTCGCAACTGCAAAATTCACCAATGCAGCCGAAGAAGAAATTCACGGTAAGTCTGCTACCCTGGTACATACCTTTGGAGTATGCTACTTGCTCTATACGCAAGTAAACTGGCATCACTCCCATTACGAATTTCGTTCTGGGTCACTCTTTTCAGATGAAGTACGAACTGTGAGCCGCCTTGGCGGTGCTGATGCAGAGTGCCAAACAGAGCACGCCGTTTGCTTTGCCTCGGAGCTGCAAAGGCTGAAGGCCCAACTTCGCAGTGTGAAGCAGCAACTTTATTCGTGTCAACGGAAGCTCGCAAAAGCGGAGGCGCAGGCAAATGCAAAACGTGGCATGCAGAAGACTATTCAGAAGCTATCGGACCGCGAGAAGCTCATTATAGACAGTGCATCATGAAAGCAAACATGAAGTCCACGAAACCAGCGCGGTAAGCCCCCATTCGTGATGTTTTCTTTTAATATAAACCGCGACTGTGTGTTTTAGAGGTTTACTTGAAGCACGGTGTTTGCAATGAAAGTGTTTACTTTTTGCTTAATGATCGAAACAAAAAAAAGTGATAGCGCAGACCAAAAGGGCTTTGCTTTACTTTTTGCATGTGCTATTTACCAGCATGGTCACTGAATGGTTAATGCAAAAAAAAAAGAAAACTGCATCGTCTTTTGTTGCAGGTATAAAAAGGAATGGATTTACGACTGCTTGCTGCTGAAAATTAAGTCGTCGACAGTTTACACATTTCTTCATGAGAATAATTTCCTTCTTCTGCCACACCCTCGCACACTCTACTCTTACTTCAAAAACCTAAAGGCTGGTTTTGGATTCGACGAAAATTTGTTTGCCATCCTCAAAGACAAAGTGGGCAATATTCCTGCGAGAGAAAGACGAAGTTTGATTAAAGATATTTTTTTATATAGTTCTATCTAGACTGTAGGCAAACAGCATAAACCATTTTTTTTTCAGGGGTCCTGATGTTTGATGAGATGAGCGTCAGAAAGAGCCTTCACATCAGAGAGTCAGACATGGCACTGCTTGGAAAGGTGGACTTCGCAGAGCACACGTAACCGTCTGACTAAGTGAAAGATGGTGACCATGTCTTGGTGTTTAATTTCCGACCATTCCTTGGTGGCTGGTCGCAGACTGTGGGAGCGTTTTGCACGTCTGGGGCTGCACCAGGCAATGTTGTTGCCAAACTGCTGCTGCAGTGCATTGTGTTGCTTTCAAATGCTCGTATTGTTGAGTATGCAGTAACTTGCGATAATTTAACTTCAAACCCATCAGCATTGAACTCTTCGGGTAAGTGTTTATCGACATTAATTTATGCTGTAGTTAGATTTGGTAAGTGTTTAAATAATAGCAATGCCTTCTCTTTAGGAGTCAGTGGTGATATCAACAAAGTGTCAACGTCATTTGAACATCCATGTGACCCCTCTCAAGTCGTACAGGTTATAATTGACCCCCACACATTTTTAAGTGCATCATAAATAACCTCCTGAAGATTGGGAGATTTCTGTTATGCAACAAGCAAGACACACAGTTTAACATGGGTCATCGCAGTGCCTAGGCTAATGTTCTCTCGCGGAATTTTTTCTTTATGTTACAGATGCCCGATGACCAAGAGGTTCATCACTTCCACTTTGCAGCACTCTTGGAGTATGAGAAGCAGCAAGCTGGACTTCGTGCTGTACCAAAACTCACAAAAGCACACATCAGTCCAAATGCTTTCCAAAAACTCAGCGTGAGGCTTGCTGTCCAGTCAAGAAACGATAATTGCTTTATCATGTGTCATGAATTAGTAAATGTGCCAAATATTTATTGTTTCACGACAACTGAACATACTGTCACATAACCCCCCTAATTATTTTTCAGCTCTTCAGTGAAAGCATTGCTTCAGCGATGGACTTCTATCGTGGTAGAGAAGAATGTACGCAGCTTCATGGCTCCAACGCAACCTCGGATTTCACGAGACGACTGAATGGTCTCTTCGAATGCCTAAATTCGAAAAGGCCACAAGATGTGCAGTATAAAGAAGCACAACACATTGCTGTGAGCCATAAAATTTGAATGCTAGCGTTGTCTCCTTTGAAGCGTCAATTAAACTACGTTTATTATTTTTTTAATTCCAGACACTTAAGCAGAACATTGAATGGCTCGACAGGTGGCACACTTACATCCAAAGTCTTCCAAAGCAAAAACAAGTCTTCTTTCTGAGCAAACCTACGTGCAATGCGCTGAGAATAACACTGCACAGCACAGTGACACTTGTTGAGAAGTTATTGAAGTCTGGCTTTCGCTACGTTCTAGTTGGACACTTTGGACAAGACCATCTGGAGGTAAATTTAAATGTTTTCGCTATTTGCAGGATTTTGATTTGCACTTTTCTCTCTTTCAGAGATTTTTTGGCATTGCAAGGCATGTTACCGGAGCAGGGGGGCAGCCAACTGTTCAGCAGTTTTTGTTCATTTATCGCTTGCTATCAGTGAACAACTTTTTCCGGCCTCCACAGCGTGCCTCAGTTGAAGGAGATGGGCCACGCCTACTCTTAAAGATGCAAGATTTGTTTCAGGATAAAGAACCTACTGCTAACCAGGTAAACTTTTTTTATAACAGACACACCAAAACAACTTGCAGAGTAGCTGTGCACTGTATAGAAATGTGATAATGATTGTCGAACCATTTGATGCTAATGGCATACACGTCTCGTTGTTTGAAATTCAGTGAACATCTATTATGCTTTCTGGTGTTTAAAATTTCCCACACTTGCCATTCACTGAGTGATAGAACAAAATATTTGCATTTCAGATTGATACCCTTGCAGTTCTTTTGGACGATGTACTACTGGAGCCGGCTGAGTGGATGGAAGATATCAATCGTCCGGAGTCAACGAAGGACTGCATTTTGGATTACCTTGGCGGCTACATTGCAAGAAAGTTTGCTAAAATAAGCTGCAAGGACTGCCTCCAAACACTCAGGAGCACCTCCCGAGAGCCAAGTGCACTGACCAAAATAAAGACCAGAGGATTTTTGGCAGTGCCATCAGACCAGCTGCTGTGCCTTCTACAAATTGTGGAAGAGCGCATAGAAGTGTGCACCGTGGACAGTATAGCCTGTGCCAATGTCTACATGAACATTGTTGAAAACATCCTGCTGGACGACCGACCGTACTTCCTCGGCCAGTGTTGGCTGCGCAACACATTTTGTCAGCACTACGGCGGAAGTTGTACACTTTTTTATTAAGTGCCGTTTGCATTCTTTTACGCGCGAAAGGAACAAGCTATTTCGCGCTGGTGCTCGTTCATCCTGTCCAGCCACAGGAGGAAGGAAAGCAGTGACATAAATAAATTTTCCATGTGTGTTTGTCTCATTCCCTCCATCCACCAATTTTTCTGCTAGTCTATCAAACGCAATCCTAATTGTAACCGTATGTGGAGTAGTGCTTGCAGGTTTGAAGTGATCATGTGAAATTATTATGCGTAAATGCAAGAAATTTCGCTAAGAAACCGCACATGTTGCCTATATCTAGCACGCGCAGTTCACAGTTGCTGCTGCAATTAGTGCCAAGATGGCTTCATATTCAGATTTGCTTGTTCTGCGCGCGAAAGTTTTATTGGCAGCTTCGCGATGCCCCAGAACAAACAGGCAATTAATTATCAGGCGAATGAGCGCTGCGGACCGCCAGCGCGTGGTAGGGCGCACCATAACTTCTTCCGCAAGCAACGTTAATCTGTGGGTCAGCTAGGATTATTCACGGTGCACTGTATAATTTAAGCACGATTTTAATCAAGTACACAGGAATCAAGAAACGTAGGCATAGGTACAAGCACAAGCGAAATTGCATCACTTGACGGGCAGCCTTGGTTGAACCATTACTAACAATCAATGACTTGACGTGGAAAACAACTCGCATGCTGTCTTATTTGGTCAAGAGTAATCACTGCTATGTTCAGTTGGCGATCACAGTGAAAAAAAAAAGTGGGCGAGGTGTTTTTCATGGCAAACACCCACGCGAACGCGCGAGTGCCCTTCCAAGCGCGGAAGATCGGTGCCCTTCTACTCACGGCGGTGCCTCTGGTGGCAGCTTTTGTCCCTATATGAAACTTCGGCGGGAGTTTCATGACCAGAAGAAAAGTATTCAAGGACCCTGATTCTATCTTCGCTTTTTCTCATGTATGCCAGCGTGCATGTCTGTTACTCTCTGCTAACTTGGCTAGTCAGTCTTCCGCTCTGCCTGTTTATCGGAGCCTGTACGTGTACGTTTAAGAGGGAGGGAGAAAAAAATGAGGACCCATTCCACCGTTTTATGGCGGACGACCAGCGAAGCTGTAGCAAATCACACAGGATTAAGCGTCTATACACAGTGGCGAAATCTGCCGGTCATGACTTTGATATGTCTGCCACGAGAGCTCCAGCCCATCCATATTGTCAGCGTATTAAAAAATGTTTCAGTTTCGCCCGAAAGGCAAAGCCTCGATTGCAATAACAATGGAAATTTTATCGGCCATATAAACTTGTATGCATTCCTTACGAACTAAATTAACAAGCACGGTGTAACGCGTGCACAGGTAAACATGGACACATCTCGCTCGATGACCACGGCAATTCACTGTCAGAACGCTGGAGTGAAGAGGCGCGGCAAAAGCCGCGAACGAATTGACCTTCGTGCCGCCTCTCGCTTCAACGCGAACTTCCAAAAAACAGCGCATACGAAGTTACCGGCACTAGTTGAGCTTTGTTCACGTCGCAAATCGCTTTGAAGATGAGGCCCGCGCGGGCGCGCTCTTTTTTCCACGTTGCAGATCGCTTTCAAGATATGTATACGGCGCCCTCGCGGCCGCCGCCGTCGCTAATCAGGAGGGCATGGGTTCATTTCCGAACAGCAGTGGCTATATACGGTGCAGGTGGAATGCAAACATTTGCAGAATTGAGATGTCTGTACGCTGAAGAAAACAGCTCTGCAATGATATGCGACTCTTTAGTACTGCAAGGCCACTTTGTGCAGTGGCTTTGCCACCACATAAAATAGCTTTGCAGTGGTATGTGTTCCTTCCAAAATCGTAGTTTATCCCCAGATGCGCAGCGGACGTTCTTTTAATTCAGCCTATACGTGCCTAAAGCACACTTTTTGGCACCTATACTGTATGTCATACATTACAAGTTTAGTGCCTGTTATGGCACCTAAATCAGTATGTTTATTGCCTAAACATCCGGTCTCTAGCAATGAGTCCGCCAGGCATCCGAACCAGACGACAAGAGGGATGATGAGACTTCACAGTCGCCTGCAGAATACACTGCGTCAGTGGTACATCATTAGTGTCTGACTGTTGTGACGGTGAAGAACACAGTAGCAGAAACTTGTGTATCACACACAAAAAAATCTTTGTTCGCCGAACTTGTGCGTCAAGTGAGATTCAAACACATTCAAAGATACATTCAAAAGCCAAGTGGCATTCAAAGCACAACCATCACGATGAGCGCAATCGGCGATCGTGGAAAATATGATCTGCGGATCAAGCGTGTCGGCTTTTATGCACGATTTATCGTAGGTTCTACCGTAATCGCTAGTGCTCGTGCACCTCCCAGAAAGTATAACACTACTTACGTCGTGCCTTCGATCGGATCACCAGTGTTCAGTGATCAGTGTTTAGATCCATCGATAAGTACTCAGAGATGCAGAGACGGCCCAATGCGTCGTCTATCTGTGGGAGGCGGTATACGCTCTTTGTGGATTCGATTTGTGGATTTTTCGATTGCAATAACAATGGAAGTTTTATCGGTCATATAAACTTGTATGCATTCCTTACAAACTAAATTAACAAGCACGGTGCTTACGATAATCGACACAGAACCACAGGATTCCGTCCTTCTCTTCAACGAGGCTAAAGGAGAAGACGGCCTCTTGCAAGTCTGGGTGGTTTTTTTTTTCCGTGACATTTCATCGACTTGTTGCGTTATGGTTTCTCGTTCGCCCGTCGAAATTCGGTTTTGGCTCTGACATAGTGGCCGAAAAGAATTAAATTATGGGGTTTTACGTGCCAGAACCACCATCTGATATTGAGCCATGTCGTAGTGGGGGACTGCGGAATTATTTGGGCCACCTGAGTTTCCTTAACGTGTAGCTATGTCTAAGTACACGGGGTGTTTTCGCATTTCGCCCCCATCGAAACACGGTCCCCGTGGCCGGGATTGCGGCCCCTATAAGCGGCCCCTATAAGAAGCAGAATCGACGGCGGACGGGCATCACTTTGGAGCAGGCTAGGCAGCCGCTGGAATCGAACAGCTATTCACCTGCGTATTGTTCTGCTTCCACGCAGGTACGTTCTCTCATAGAACCTTCTTACGAACTGTCTTCTAGCTCCTGGTTTGCTCCAAGTGTGCATGCTTCTGTGCTATCAATATGGGAGACAAGGGACCGTCTACAGTAAAAGAGCTGGGGAAAGCCTTTGCTGACCTAGCGGATCGGTTTACTCTTGCACAGGTAGAACTGAAAAAGGAGTTAGGAGGGCTTATAGAAAGAGAACTAGAAACTGTGAAGGCATCAATGGATGTTATGAACGTGAAATTTGAGTAGTTCAAGGCCGAGGTGGTGACCCTAAGGAAGGACGTTGCTTGTGTCAAAACTGAAAATTGGGAACTTCGAAAGGAAAACAGTCGTCTTGTGAATGAACTGAAAGAACTCAGGAGAGATGTAGTCGACCTACAGCAATACAGTAGACAGAACAATTTGGAAATCAAAGGCGTCCCTTTGCGACAAAATGAAAACCCTTTCGTGATCATACAGGCCATTTGTTCTTCTTTGAAATCAGAAATCAGTGAATCAGACGTAGAAACGGTCCATCGTGTACTGTCAAAAGATAAAAATACACCAAACATCGTTGTCAAGTTCGCGTCACTCAGAGCAAGAGACCAAGTCTTGAAGGCAGCTAGGAAATGCAGAATAAATACTTCTGCCCTCGGCTTCGAGGACAGTGATCCTATATATATTTAAATGAACACCTCTGTCCAGCGAACAAGGTGCTCCTAGGAAAGGCCTTGGCAGCCAAAAGGGAAAAAAACTGGCGTTTCACATGGGTGTCTGCAGGAAAAATCCTGATGCGGAAGGCTGAACAAACCAAAGTGCTGCATGTTACATGCGCAGAAGATCTGACACAAGTAGTGTAATCCTATGGCTTATAGTGTATCGCAAATTGAACAAGCAAAACTAGGCAGTGATGACTTATCTATTCTTCATATCAACATAAGAAGCATCCGAAAAAATTCAGATAACCTCCTCGCTTACTTGTCGCAGCACTCTTTTCGCTACGACATTATTGGCGTCACGGAAACATGGCTAAAAGAAAGTGAATCCGCCCATATACCGGGATACGAAGTAATCTCGCTGCCTAGATGTAGCTCTTCACGTGGCGGCGGCGTCGCATTGTTTACCAGGAACGGGCTGGGATTCCGCTGCTGCGATGTTCAGAAACACAGCACAAAAACAATTGAGGCACTTTTTGTTCGGTTCAGTTGTGGTCTTCTAATAGGTGTCATTTACCGGCCTCCCAGCTCGTGTAAGAACGAATTTATTGCAGAAATGGAGGCTATTTTGCTGCCGTTCACAATACAAAATGGTCCTTTTGTTATCTGTGGTGATTTTAATATTGATTTATTGGGTAATGATTGCAGTGATTATGTATTTCTTCTCCAGTCATTCAACCTTAGAAATGGTATCACGACTCCCACTAGAATTAGCAGCGAAACTGCGTCTTTAATAGACCACATGCTATTCAATCAAGACATCGCGTTACGTGCAGGCGTTTGTGATGTTGCCATTGCGGACCATTGTCCTATATTTCTGTTGTTGCCGCGGGCTTGTATGTTACCTCTGTATCAAAGGCGTCCAAATGAATTTCTCCGCGTAGACTATGCGAGTGTTAAATCACTGCTTCAATGTACTGATTTCGCAGTCTTGCAAAACGTGGATGTAAACGTTGAGATTCAGAATTTTGTCACTCATATTAAACAGATATTAACCCAATGTACACATACGTACTCAAAGCACAATTATGAAGTACCCGTGTGTCCGTGGATGACACAAGAGATTCTTGGCATATTAAAAAGAAAGGACTCATACTACAATAAATGGAAAAAGAACAGATCGAACAAATATTACCATGACCAGTTTAAGTACTACAGGAATAAATCGGTTGCAATGTTGAGAAAATCAAAAAAGAATACCTGACTAGGCTTATCACACGAAACAAAGGCGATACAAGACAACAGTGGAATATCGTGAAGGATGCAACGGGGTTGAATCAAGAAAGGCGAGTAACCCCGAGTAGTATCTCCCCACAGGTGGCCAATGAATTTAACAATTTTTTTATCAACGTTGGTTTAAACCTCGCGAAAAAATTTCCATTGTTCACACCAACCGGTAGTGTACGCATGGCTCTCGGCTGTACTTTTCAGTTTCACGTCATTACGATCGATGAGATTAAATCGGTTGTCAGTAAGATGTCGGTTAATAAAGCAGCCGGCCATGATTCTATCCAGACAAGAGTGCTTACGGAAAATATCAATACTCTATGCCCACATTTATGCCACCTCTTTAATCATTCACTAGAGAATAGTTGCTACCCAGACATACTAAAAATTGCTAAAGTCGTTCCCATATATAAATCTGGAGATCAGAACACACCATGTAGTTATAGGCCGATATCAGTTTTAAGTGTCATTAACACCCTTTTTGAAAAATTAGTTGCGCAACAATTAAAGGAATTTATTACCGAGAATAATATTATAGTTCCACAACAACATGGATTTGTTTCAAACAAATCAACATCTACAGCCGTATTAAGCCTTTCACAGCACATTTATTCTGCCATGCACCAAGATGAAATTGCAGTTGTGCTGTTTTTAGACATCAAGAAGGCATTCGACACAGTTTGCCACACTATACTATTGCGCAAATTAGAAGGCTATGGCTTTACTAATAACGTACTCAAATTTTTTTCCAGTTATTTATCATTTCGTAAACAATATGTGGTAATTAATGATTTCATATCTGAAGTTAAATATATATCATGCGGCGTCCCACAGCGATCCGTTCTGGGTCCTTTATTATTTTCTCTTTACATAAATGATCTTCCTCAGGCACTGCACTTCTCAGAAATTCTGATGTATGCAGATGACACGGCACTTACATTTACTGGTAAATCCCTTATAACGCTGCAGAACCGTGTAATGGTGGAACTGTCAGCTCTGTCTTCCTAGTTTTCAGGTAATCAATTGACGCTGAATGTAGCAAAAACAAAATATGTAATTTTTCATTCTAGACCAAAGACACTAGACTACAGTTTAATTTCTCTCTCGTTAGACGCCACTTTAATTGAGCAAGTATTCTCGTTTAAATTCTTAGGGGTTCTTTTCGATAATCATTTACATTGGAAGGACCACGTCAACAATGTATGTAAGAAATTAGCGTTCGGGTGCTACACTCTGATAAAAGCCAAGCAGTATTTTCCATCTTCCGTGCTTAGATCTCTATACTTTTCGTTCTGTCACTCTCACATTAGCTATTGCATTGAATCTTGGGGACTTACATATGTGACATACTTATCACCTTTACTGCGTCTTCAAAAACGGGCATTACGGATTATTAGCTCCAGCGCATTCTGCCTATCAAGCACAAATTTTTTTGAAGAGCTTCGTATTTTATCTTTTATGTCATTGCGAAGTTATAAGATCTGCATCACGATAAAGAACCTTATTCAAACTAAATCTCCATTACCGTAGAGCATTTTCTTTTGCGCAAACCGTGATACTAGGCATACTTTTAATCTCAATTTTAACCTACCAAAATGTAGTAACTTGTACGGTGAACGGCTAATTCAGTTTGCCGGCGCCAAAGTTTGGAATGAGCTACCAATAGAAATAAAAGTAGCTAGAGCTTTTGAGATGAGTTGCAAACTGTATTACTTATCTAATAAAACAGAACGGTGAAATGTCTTGTTACTGCTGCGTGATTGTTCTTTCTTTTTTGTATTTTTCTTTTTCTTTGTTTTTTCCCTTTGATTTGGGTTGTGAAATGTTTGTTTCCTTCAGAAAATTGTTCAATTGCATAAGTATGAATATGTGGTTGTTAGAATTTGGTATAGTGTGTTTTTAAGTAACACTTTATGCTTACATTTCAAGGACATGTTACATGTGAGCGTTGCTTGTTTTTCTCCTTGTACATAACCTGTATGCAAAGTCAATATTGGACCGGCTACTAGCTATTAAGCTATCGGTCCAAACAGTGTTTTGCGCATTCATTTCGGGTCTTTAATAAAGTGTTTCCTCCTCAAAAAAAAAATGCCGCGATCTCGTGCTTAGCAGCCCAACACCATAGCCACTAAGCAACCACGGCGCGTTGACGGAGTGTCCGAGCGTATTCTTCGGTTACTATGCGATGCTTACCAATTAGTGCTTGTAGAATCCTTGATGACGTCGAAAACCATTCTTTGTATCATCGGAGAAGACTTTTGAGCTGTCGAAGGCTGGTTCTCAAACTATGGTCGTCCAGGTAGATGTGACAGAATCCGAGGTGATAAACACATTGCTGGTTTCCGAAGTTTCCACGGTGTAGGCGATCTTCGAGCCCTTGTTGAGGTGTTTGTGCTCCAGGCTGAAGTTTCTCAGCATTACTTTCGCTTTTTGTTCGTGCAGTCAAGCGATTCCTCTTGCGACGTCAATTTGACGGTCGAGCAGTAGATGTTGGTCGTCCTCGAAGACGCCTTCTACGTCTGTGCGTGTTTCAGTGAAGACGGCAAATGATGATACTGGAGTGAAGCGGGATGCGAACTTGATCTTCGAGCTAGAGCAGTGCACGGGCCTGAGTTTTCGGCCCGAGCCCGGCCCAGGCCCGCTTTATAAAGTCCGAGCCCAGCTCGGGCCCGTGATGCCAAGCCTGGGCCCACGTTACTTAGTGATGTGCCACTAAATTTGCCGAATTATTCGGAAATAAACTCCTAAAAATGCATATTTGGCCCTATTACAAGAATAGCACTCACCTTGAACAACGTGCCATTCGCAACACATTAAAAAGAAGATGACGCTTGCTTGACTCAATGTGGCCATGCTTGCTTTAGAATATGATGCCTGTTGAAATAAGAGAGGGCAAGAATGCCCGGAAGAGTGAGATATCCTAAAACGTAAGTTTCAAACATGCAAGGAATTGGAGATAACGAGCAATTAGGAGAGCCTTTATAAGCGGCTCATCACAAGAAAAGGTCGAGAAAGCTTTACTGCGCTTTTTTTCGATCGACTGGCTTGTTCACATCTATCATGTGAACGTCCTTAATGTGTTTTCTTCGTTTTCCTTGTTTTCATCTCACTCTCATTTAACCCTCCTCTTCGACCCAAATTAACTTTTCACCAGTGCAGGACTGCAAACCAGAAATTCTCATCAGGTTAATTTCCCTGCCTTTTCACCCTTTCAAATTCTATGTTAACAACACTCGTTGTTGGGCGAATTGGTTGACTATAATTAATAATTCAAAGGGTGCAAGAAAGGCAGCAAAAGTCGGCGATAGTACTGATGCTCTACTTGCAACTGATTTATTTTGGTAAGGAGCAAAATATTATCCTTGCTTTGCACGGGCGCTGAAAAAAAATGACACTAGAGTAAAACATTTCTCAGAGCTAATCAATTCGTCTTTCTTTCTGGGGATTTACGGGCCAAAACCAGTTCTGATTATGAGGCATGCCGTAGCGGAGGGCTCTGGATTTATTTTGATCACCTCAGGTTCTTTAACATGCACTACAACGCAAGCACACGGTCGTTTTTGCATTTCGCCTCCATCGAAATGCGGTCGCCGCGGCCCGGATTCGATCCCGCGACCTCATGCTCAGCAGCGCAACGCCTTAGCTGACCAAGCCACCGCGGCTTTTTTTTTTTTTTCTTTATTGCCGGAACTTTCACTTTGTCGACACCGATTTCAACATTTTTTGCCAAAAAGCAAAATACATAATTATTCATATACGCAAACTTTCACAGTTGCATGCATCCACGTTGTGTGGTCAGCCACATTTTGGCTGGCACTGTCATGTCAGGTTTAAAATTCTTTTAAAGTTGCGAGGGACTCAATCCTCGTCAGCCAATCCGATGGACATTCCTGATCTTTAATTACATTGATGAATTTGGAAACACACTCCCGGAAAAGTTGTCGCGCAGGCCTTTGGTCAAACCTGCCATTCGAGCCCGCCATAAACAGTGGAGGCCCATTAGCATAATGAGGTCCAAAGGCAGTCCGCCTTGTTAAAGATCTAATACCTAATGAATTTAAGGGCAATTCTTTCTGTATCTTTGAAGAACGTCCCAAAAATAAACCCCTTCCCAACAATGCAAAACAACGTGATCGATTGTTTCCAGTTGTTTACATATAAGGCAGTTTGCTCCCCAAGGTAAATAAAAACCATTTTCTTGTAAAAAGGCCCGTACTGGCAAAGTCCCGGTATGTAACTTAAAGAAAAAGGATTTTGTACCTGGCTGCACCTGCATTTTTTGAACAAGCTTTAAAACGTCATGTCCCTGTCCTCCACTGCTTATGGCTCTATACATAGGAACCAGTATGATAATGTCAAGTGTATCCCTGTATAATTTCTTCTGTGACACCGAAAAAAGGTAATCATTAGAAAAACGCACGGACAGAAAACGGACACTGTGAACTAATTTCTTTAGGTATCTTCGAAGAGCACCAGGCATACTTAAATTGCTTACCACATAAGCCGGCAGATGCTTGCTCAGTCGCAACTGACACATTGTGCGCAGAAAGGGGTCGCGCACGTCTCGAAAGAATGTAAACCTGTTCACTAGCTTTTTAACCAAAAGATTTGACAGGCCTAGGCCCGCGTCTTTGACTCGCTTAAACATGTTCATACGGCTACATCTCTCCCATTCTGATGCCCAAATCACTTTCACAATCACTTTCAAGCAAAAGCTCTGTGGATTTTTTGCACATTTCTACGAGAACAGTATAAAACTTGCATGACGTACCATATCTTGCTTATTAAAAACAAGTTGCATACAGTGGCTTTCGCAAACATTGACAGATGAGTGCCTTTCCAAATTGTTATTTTTTCCTTCATTCGCTTAACTTCCTCGAGCCAGTAGTTATCAAGCCACTGCGGCGGGTGCTAATCAATTCATGAAAATCTTCTTGTTAATATGTGAGTTTATACAATGAAAAGCCACTACAGCGCCAGCGCTGTTGTAAATCGAGTCCGCGCCTTCTTTTTTTTTTCTTGTGCTATGTTAAAGCCTGATGGGGGAGATATCATACTTGAAAAGCTTGCTGCTCTTTATCCGCAGTGCCTCACGACTTCAAGTGTGCCAGAAAGCTGGAAGAACGCCAATATTATACTCTTCCATAAGAAGGGAGACGTGAAAGAATTTAATTATAGACCCATTAGCTTGCTTTCAGTATTGTACAAAATATTGACCAAGATAATTCCCAATAGAATCAGGGCCACACTTGACTTCAGCCAACCAAGAAAACAGGCTGGTTTCAGGAAGGGATATTCTACGATGGATCATATCCATGTAATCAATCAGGTTATAGAGAAATCTGCGGAGTAAAATCAACCTCTCTATATGGCTTTCCTAAGATTATGAAAAAAGCATTTTATTCAGTAGAGATACCAGCAGTCATAGAGGCATTGCGTAATCAAGGAGTACAGGAGGCATACGTGAATATCTTGGCCCAAGGATTCCACAGCTACCTTGGTTCTCGACAAGGAAAGTAGAAAGATACCTATCAAGAAAGGGGTCAGGCAAGGAGACACAATGTCTCCAATGCTATTCACTGCATGCTTAGAAGAAGTATTCAAGCTCTTAGACTGGGAAGGCTTAGAAGCGAGGATCAACAGCGAATATCTCAGAAACCTTCGGTTTGCATATGATATTGTCCTATTCAGCAACAATGGAGACGAATTACAGCAAATGATTGAGGACCTTCATCGAGAAATTGTAAAAATTGGGTTGAAGATGAATATGCAGAAGAGAAAGATAATGTTGAATAGCCTGGCAAGGGAACAAGAATTCAGGATCGCCAGTCAGCCTCTAGAGTCTGTAAAGGAGTATGTTTATATATCTAGATCAATTACCCACAGGGGACCCTGATCATGAGAAAGAAATTTACAGAAGAATAAAATTGGGTTGGAGTGCATACGGCAGGCATTGCGAAATCCTGACTGGGAGCTTACCACTGTCGTTGAAAGAAAAGTGTACAATCATTACTTTCTACCTGTGCTACCATATGGGGAGAAACTTGGAGGTTAACAAAGAAGCTCGAAAACAAGTTAAGGACCGCCCAAAGAGCGATGGAGCGAAAAATATTAGGCCTATAACGTTAAGAGACAGGAAGAGAGCGGTGTGGATCAGAGAAAAAACGGGAATAGCCGATATTCTAGCTGACATTAGGCGGGGAAAATGGAACTGGGCAGGGCCATGTAATGCGTAGGATGGATAACAGGTGCACCATTGCAGTTACAGAATGGATACCAAGAGAAGGGAAGCGCAGTCGAGGACAGCGGAAAACTAGGTGAGTCGATAAAGTTAGGAAATTTGCAGGCGCAAGTTGGAATCAGCTAGCACAAGACAAGGGTAAGTTGAGATCACAGGGAGAGGCCTTCGTCCTGCAGTAGACATAAATATAGGCTGATGATAATGATGATGATGTTAAAGCCTTACTGCCTAGTGTAGCGAATTCGCTACATACAAAATAAATGCTGACTCCACATTAACGCACAGAAATTACGGGCTAGTTTTAGTCTTCGCGCGTCCTCAATTGACGGCTCCACGGTGGCTTTCCGTGGTTTTGTAATGATGCACGGTATGAGAATGGTCGTCAAATAAAATCGGGTTTTGTTCTCGTGTTGCTCAACATTCATAATTACCAGTATATACCCTCCATAGCGCGGATTTCTCCATCGAATTTCTCGATTTTCACTAGGTCGAGAATTCACTGCACTGGGCAATCGGCACCTTTTTTCGTACTCCCGCAGTAAAGTGGGAATCCATCGCGTGGTGAGCGTACAAATGGAATAAGAACCCTATTTAGCAGCGCTAGTGACATGAAGTGAGCAGGAAGACCTTGACACCTGGTGCTGTGAGAATGGCTCTTCTTTGAATCCTCAATTTCTCAGATTCTGCTTCAATCCAACATTCAGGATGTGGCAGTGTATGACACTTGCGTGCTTTGTTTATTTTTTGCGCGTGGCATGCATGGCTTGGAGAAGGACTTCAGCTAATTACAAGTTTCATCGTAAGGTTCGAAACACGGCAACACAAGGCAAGGAGAATAGAAAGTAAAAACGACAACACGGCGCTGTGCTGCTTTAAAGCGAAGCTTTACATGGCTAGGCGAAATCGCCTGTCCACAGAGAACTATCATCATCAGCATACGCTCGAGCGTCGTCGTCTTCTTCAGCAGCTGGCTGCGTTACCGCTCATCATTCCAGCGTAGAATTTTACTTCTCTTCTGTCGTCGTATTGGGGAGACCGCGTTTACGGGGTATGAGCCATTGCTTAAGGGAGTATGAGCTAGAGCACTGCATGCGCCGATTTTTTCAGCCCGGGCCCGGCCCGGGCCCGTTTTTACGTTGGGCTGCCCGACCGAGCCCGATCAAAACTTTTATGGCGAGACCTGGGCCCGGCCCGGGCCCGGAAATAATCTACGTTACCCGCTCGGCCAGGCCCGGCCCGCCATCCCTTTACCTTAGGCCCGAGCCCGGCCCGAGCCCGGCTCGAAACCGGCCAGAACCCGGCCCGAGACCGAAAAATACATGTTTTTCAGAGTTGAGACGCCCGAGAATAACTCGCTGCACGTTACATGCACACCACCAGAAAGCCCGAGCCCGGCCCGAACCCGTGAAAAAACTGCTGCCGGGCCGGGCCCGGGCTTTCGTGTGAGCCCGTGCAGTGCTCTAGTATGAGCCATTCATTGTCTTACGTGACGGACAGATTTAATTTTGAAGCAATTTAATTTAAAAAAATCGCAAGCGGTAATGGAGGGCTAACGCTGCTAACCACGACGCCGAGCAAACTCGAGACATCAACCGCAAGCAACAACGGCAGACTGCGGGCATACCGTCAGTGACGTCGTTCTCTCCGTCGCATCCGCGAGGCAGATGCCGCGGGACATCTCCGCCGCGCTACGTTTCCAATTCTGGAGCGGCTCCACTCTGAGCTACTGTCATTTCTGTCAGAGGAGTTCTTCTTCCTTGGGGAAGAGGAATTTCTTCGAAAGCGGTCATACGGTTTTCTGTCGATGGCTGATTGACGCGTATGGCTTAGTGTCCGACCAGTCTGGTTCTTGTAGCCAGGTCATCAAAAGTATTCATTGATTTTACATAGTATGTATACGTGCCCGCGATTTCTGGCGACGGCGAAACTCGGCTCGACTACGTTAGTAAAGTTTTCGCTTTAAAATGTTTCACGAAGAGTTACGTACAGACACTCGTGCTGGTTAATTCCTGCAAGCGGATACAGGATGGCAATAGTTTGTGTCCGGAAAATTAGTTGCGGACTAAAATCTGCTCATAGTGGGCCCCTAGTGGCTTTATTTGCAAAGCAGTCCTCAGCGCATTTCGAGGCTTCAGTGAATAGCCGTAAGCCTGCCTCGTCAAAGACTCGCACTAGGTAAAAATTCCGACAACAAAAGTGTTAATCTTACACGAGTATAAATACGTTATATATGTTTCTGTGTAAAAGTGGCACGTGCCATGGTCACATAAGCGGCGAGAGAGAAACATGCAAACCACAAAGTGATTGATTTATTATTGTTTTTTATGGCGCGAAGGCCAGTTCTGGCCAAAAACCGCAAAGCAGGAGGACGAGTCAAAGAAAAGCTATCGCTTTGAAGCTATGCTTTCCCATAGCAACGTATAACATATTATTTATTGTTTCGTGAACCTAATTGCTTGAATTGTGGGGTCTGTCTATTATTGAAGCCGTAGCAGGAAGCTGTGCCTTACCTTAAATTCAATTCGACCCTGCACGTAGACCGAGATACAGCTGCACGTAGGCTGCACGTAGACCGAGATACAGCGGCAAACCCTGCACCCTTCATCTTGGATTGCAGGGGGTGATAGGCAAAGTGCCGCCACCACGTAGCGCCCCTTTGAACCTTGCAGTGTGTGCAACCCGGCGCATCACAACCAGCACCGTTCTGACATTATTGCTTGCGCTGCCATGCACCTTTTATGAATTGAACAAACCTTTAAACACCAGAGGTTACCTAACGAGCACTTAAATAAAGAATATTGGGTACCGGTCCGGAACAGTGGCCTTGAACTCGGCGGCAATGCAGTTTCGCTCAACGTGAAAGCATGGGGAAGTGTGAAGCAGTGATTCGCCATTGTTTCCTAGTGTTTACCTTGTTTTATCCTGTGTTTACGTTGTGTTTGGCAATCCGTCATCCGTTTTGACACCCGTGCTGAGGCACAACTGGCGGGAAACCGCCACGCACATGGAGCCAAACGAACACTCGCATGTAGCCAAAGCCTTTGCTAATAGTTAGATGCGATTTTAACGAATTTCTGTAAATCATTCGAACAATTCATGAGCATTCGTATCTTTTAGATTATTCGGAATCGAGTTAGTTCATTTTCAACTGGTTTTGATCACTTGTGCATTTGTTTTGACCCTGTTTTGAGCACGTGTTTGTGAGCGTGATCACGACGGACGTCACCGACAGCCCGGGGCCTTGAAGAGCTGCGCATTTAAGAAATACACAGACCGTTTAGGAATTCTGCACCCTTAAGAAAGCGGCTCGGTTGAAACTCGTAAGCCTTCCTCCCGGTCCGATAGCCACTATAGCACCAGGTTACATATATTTACGTCAACTCACTGCATGCAAATGTGTCTCGATATAACGCGCCCTCAATCTCTGGTAATTATGGCAATAAAAAAAACGAAATACCTTCCGGCGTAGGTTACAGCCGCAATGCTGGAATAGCAGGGTGAAGTTAAAGTTGGCGCAACATTTCGACAGATTGTGTTGCTTAGGAAACAGGGTGCTTAAACTGAGGGGGTTCTAGCATGCAGGCAATTTAGCACAAATGACAGGGACCTAGGACACAGCTTTCTCCTCGAGGTTCGCCCGTAACTTTTACTTACACACTGCAAGTTGTAAACGCCGCCCAGGAATTATTGTAGAGCAATCATACTTAAACGGGTTCGGTAATAGAGGAGATAGAAAGAAATCAAACGTTGCAAGGAAATCATTCCAGGAGGCAAAATACACGCCCAACACGCCCCCCTTCCAAAATACACGCCCCCCTTCACTCCTTGCAGAAGAGGCCATCTCACTTAAAGCCCCTAGAAAAAAAAACTTTTTTTTTTACAGGGGCTTTCATCTCACAGCCTCAACAGCGCCCCCAGGCGACATTTCCCCGTTTCCTTCCAAGGCGGAGCATGGCGCGTGGCCTCCGATTCTGGTGGGTGCAAGATGCATCAGTGCGATCTCGGGGGCTGGGATCGGAGCTTAGGAGCAATACGGGAAAAAATGTGCCACTAGTGCTCAGCATCAGATTTATGATAAATCAATAAGAGCTGATTACTGCTCCACTACAACTATGCTATCCAGACACGCGACTTAAAATGATAATTCGGAAAATTAGTTAATGAAACATGAGTAATGAGCTAATGTCCATCTCTTCAATTAATCCACCTGAACAGGCTGAATTGCGATGATGCACCAGGAGCCTTTTTCTATTTTTTTGTCGTATCTGTTCAGATTAAACACAAATGATCACTTTCACGTGAAGGCGAATCATTGAAAACAATTTAAGGTCTGGCGTTGCGCTGAAGCCGTCTCAGAACGCTGCTATGATGAGGGGCGCGCTACCGGCATTGCAAGTGTCGCACTTTGATGCTGCATAAGATGAGATCATAAAAGAAAGAGAAAAAAAGTCAGCCCTTCCATTGTGGTGGAGATGGAAGAACAGCAAAGCTGTACTGTGGTGGTATTATGCATTACCAATTATGAACATAAGGATGTGATGGTGTAATTGGTTATTTCAACCAGCAAAGAATGAGAAATATATTTGATGCGGTGGTTTTCATTTATTTTTTGCCCTCAGGCTCATAAGAAATGTTTAGGTGTCCTCGGATATTCTTAGATGCGAAGCAGCTTATGGTCCGGGCTATGTCACTCCCTCCATCTCTCCCTCCGCCGTGCGGCGTTCACACTCCTACTGCGCATGCGCATCCTCCTCCGCCTCCTCTCCTCTCCTTGTCTCATCTCCTCTCCTCTCGGCATTCCTCCTCTCCGACGCTCCTTCCTCTCCGGATTGCGCAACGAATGGCAACACCTGCGGCTCCACGCGCGATAATGCGAACCAGCTTAGGTTAGAGACGCGACGGTATAGGCGCCCCAGAGGCACCAGCAAGTCACCAACGCCGCGCGCGTTCGGCGCGAACGCTGGCAAAACGCCGACGGCGTCGACAAGAGTTCTGCGCGTTGCTGGTACTGCTGCATGTCCAAGTTTATGCAGCTGATAAAACTACCTTGAGTTGACCCCATGGCTGCTTCGCATACTACTCAGGGTTCCCCTACGGGAAGATGGTATAATTTTTTATTTACAGCGAAGCGGTTAAGGGCTTACCTTTCGATCGTCGCCTCCGGCAATAGAAAAAAAAACTCATTAGCCGTATGCTGTTTGTGAGAGTGAATGACGCGAAGGAGAGAGACGCGGGCTTTCAGGGGGAGAGCAAACGCGACCTATGTATATAGGGTGCCTCTGTACCCTCCTCGCCCACTACTCCCCTGCCACTGGGAAGTCGCGTTCACTCCCCGTGAAAGCGCGCGTCCCTCGCCCTCGCGCGCTTTAACTCGCAGATAAATCGCGTTTGCGCTCCACCGTGCGTTCGCTCCCCATGAAAGCCCGCGTCTTCGCCCTCGCGCCTTTCACTCTCACATACAGCATACGGCCAATTAGAGTTTTTTAAAGACGATAGTCTTTCTTGGGGAACTTAAACGCTGAAAATTTGGTCTGTCTGTCTGTCTGTCTGTCTGTCTGTCTGTCACCCGATTCAGCCACCCGGCCAAAATTGGACCACTTGCTTACCGCCCACACTACTTAAACTGGTACGGCTGTTCATACTTGTGAACGTAATCGATCACAAAGTAAATATTACGCATATCTGAGGCGCAACATCACTAGGTAAGTATTAGGAGGTGTGTTCCTTTAATAGAAAATACATAGATACGTAACTCTAAAGACCCTAGTTTCTTAAGCTGCGCTGAAAATGCCATGCTATGCGCGTTTTGCAGCCCGTCGCTGCAGCCTCACGTGCAAGCTCGCGCGAGCAAACGCCGCTGGCGCGCAGCGAAGCATAGACCGCTGCATAGACGGAACGCGCGGAGTAATACATTTTAATGGCCGTACTTCTTGCGCAGCTTTTACAGCGTTGCACCTGGCTGATGTATGAAACGGAGTATAGGATGGCTAATTTAGCAGTACAGAGTTTTGAGGCACATAACCGTAATCCGTAGCGTTCATTTAATTAGGAATACATATTGTACTGGTTTTTGCGTTAGTAAATGAAAAATCAATGCGTTAGAAATGGCGTCGAATGCGTTAGAAATGGTGTAGGAAACGCTACGCGTTAAAAGAAGCCGACTGAAGCCGCGGCTCTGCAGCCGGCTTTAAGTCAACGGTAATAAAAGGTCCCAACAGATGGCGCGAGAGCAGGGCGAACGCGGTAAATTTGAATTGAATTCAGCAAAATCTCCATTGCATCCATCATGGGAGGAGTGAGAGGGGAGGGGAAGAGCGTGAGGGGAGGGAGGGTGGACAAGAGAGGGTGTTACTTATCAGGGGTGGCAGAAGACTATCGTCTTTCGATGTCATTTGCAGCGAAGCAAGCTGATATGCGGCCAACTTTTTCTATTGCCGGACGCGACGATCGAAAGGTGAGCCCTTCACAGCTTCGCTGTAAAAAAACAGCCGAGGGCATCTAAACACTTCTTATGAGTTGTGAATGCGAATGATTAATGTCCAACTGAATGCCACTGAGCGGTCCTGCCTGAGCGGTCCGAGGAGTTATGAACTCCTCGCGGGTAAGCGAGCGCGTTGAGACGCTCGGCGCGTTTTGATTTGGCCTTACCGTGGCGCAGAATGCACACGAGAGCTTGGGCTGATAAAGAACGCGCGTATAACGCAGGCTTCCGGGAACGTGAGCGAGGGTAACGTGGCGCCAAGGCGATGCCCTCTTCACAACCACATACTCTCTCGCTCTCCCCTCACGCAACATCTGGCGCACTAACGTGACAGCAGGTTCGCCCATTCGCCTGCTATGCTCCGTCGAGGAGCGCTCGTGCTGTCGCGTCACAGCTAATGGGAACTCCGCGCTCTTGAGTTGGCGTCGCAGCCACTGGCAATAGGTGCCGCTTCGCTGCTACAGAGGACATATGCGAGGCCTTTTCGCTCAATAAGTTATTTGACGATTTCGCATCAACAACTTTGGCTTATGCTTAACTCAGTTATGTATGGGTGTGCGTAGTGCGAGGTACGGTTAATCGTATTGTTCAGCTTGGTTATCTCTACGGTTACATCTTTATCGTTTAGCTTCCTACGTCTGAGTGTTTAGGTTTGGTTATTACCTCTCGTTAAGTTATGGTTACATTAAAGACTAGACATCTTTAACGTGTAACGCATTTATTTTGAAAGTCTTCATCTTGTTGTTTCTCAATTGTCACAAAGCCGGCCCGATGGTCGGTGAGGCGGGAGGATAAGGGGTTGTCGTCCAGTGACTTGAACACGTTTCGGGTGCTATCCTCATCTGAATCCAGTCGCCTGTCCGCTTCGTACTTACGACGCTTCTCGAGGCGTGTGGCTCGTTCTTCCTCCGTATCCTCGGCTCGCTGCCACCTCTTGGTTTCGTTCCGACGACGAAGCCTGGCTTCTTTCCGTCTCTCCGACTCACTTTCCATATCTGCCGACGAATCCCACCAAGCCGCCCCTTCTATATATACGATGCAACACAGAGGCTCCTCCTCTGTTCTTGCAACGCGGTTTCACCGGCTCCTCCTCCCATGCCAGATGGCGTGGCGATCGGCGCTACCAGCTGCGGCGGTTGCTAGGCAACGACTGAGCTCGCCATGCGGCCACCGACCACAGCGAAACGGCGACAATACGGCGAATGTAGCTCTCGCTACAAAAGACCGTCGGCTTCGCTCAGCGTCCGTAGGAAGGATTTCATATGTTTCGTTTGACCCACAGCGTCCTTCTATAGTTTCCTTTCTGGCTTGGCGTCACCGCCCACAGCTACTCAGTAGGAACGCCAGTATGGGTGCGCACAACGGCCATGACATTAGTGGAAGCCAGAACGTTGCCATGGCTTCGGCACAGCCAACTGAGCGGAGCATGACGGTGTGTCTACCTGGATTCGTCAGTTAGGAGTGAATGAGATAACTTTATTTAGAATTCGGTGATTAGGAGGCCCAGGCCAGGGGCTGCCTAGATGGCCACTGGGAGCTGTTGCTCCCGCATGGCATCCATGGCTCGCTGGACGACCCAAAGATGGCCTTGGAGTTCTGAGCTGAGCAGCGCGGCCGACCACCGCGTCCGTAGATTTTCCGTTGAGACTGTCATTCCATCTTTATATATTTTAGATTCCCACAACATGTGTTGAAGGGTGGCTGTAGTATACTTGTATAGAGTGCATATACGGCGGAGGAGGACATCTGGATATATTTGCCAGCTTTGGAGTCAACGGATTTCGCGTGTGTTAATTTGCGCTGTTCGGACGAGCTGAATGCGTTGTGTTCGTATTTCGTAAAACGTCCAACATTTTCTAATCGATACAGTAGTTTATTCGAACTTGTTTTTTACACAATGTGAAAATCCCTCTAAATGTTATGTGGTGCCCAATGCTTCCAATTTCAAAATTTGCACGTAACTTGGACCGTGCTTATTGGCCGCGCAAAATAATATCGTTCACACAGGACGTGAGGCCATGCGTGGATAGAGTCTGACTTTCTTCGGCCATCTTTTGTATAATACCCTCTAGCACTTAGAAATTATATGCTAAACACGGTGCTTTCTTGTAGAAACTGCGCCTATTTTCAGTGCGTGGTTGTTAGGGGCACTTGGGATCACGTGCCTAATTTCTCGCTATACGCAAACTTGTTCGGTTAAGAAGCTTCACGTTCATTCTTTCAAAAACGTCATGCCGCTCTTCTGGGCATCACAGTGTGAAATTTTCAGACACCGATCTGGATGTGGAGTTTCAAGCGGCTACATCTGTCGCCACAACGACTCGCATTCAAATTCGGTATTGACATTTAAAAATATTTTGACAGTCAAACAAACTCTTCTGTTTGAAGTTCTCTTTAGAGAGAAGGTACCCTTGAGTTCCTGTGAGTTCATGTTCGACAAACCTAATTGACAAGCCCAAGTATATGCTTGTCTGTGACAAGCGCATACCCACACAGCAGAGAACTTGTGATTATGTTTCGTTCCCATCATTACCGTCGTTATCACCGGTGTTTTCCTGTTTTAATGCGATAGCGTTAAGGGCCCCATGTCGCAGAAAATCCGGCGTGGGCGTCGGCGTCCGTAGCGGAAAAAATAGTCCCCAACCATCCTGACTGCGCAGGCCCTCCGCGTGGCGCAAGGTGTTAGCGAAGGAGAAAATCATCCCGAGCTACCCCGACCACGCAGGCCCTCCACGTGGTGCAGCGTTTTGGTTTGGTAAACAAAAATTAAATTTCTCACAGTAAAATCCGTCAGAAAAATGGTAAAGTACGACCCAACCACAACCTACAGACGTGGTGGCGTCGGATTGCAATTTGAATGTACCAGAAAACATAATTCTGTTACGAGGAAACTCAAGCACAAACCCCTTTTCCAGCATTTATACCATCCCAACCAGGTGCGCTCGAGTAATTTACTTGCGAAAATGCTATCCAGATGGCACTCGCATCCTCGGCAGGTCAAATTGGGACTTCGCCTGCCTAACGCGTTTTGGACACGTGCGCGCTTCAATTCGCAAACAATTAAAACAAACAATTAAAAAATAATAGCAAACATTTAAAAAATAATAGAATAGGGTGCTAGGGCGTTCACATTTTATATAAGACGACTTATATTGCCTACCCGCCGGGGTGGCTTAGTCAGCTAAGGCGTTGCGCTGCTGAGCAACAGATCGCGGGATCGAATCCCGGCCGCGCCGGCCGCATTTCGGTGGAAGCAAAATGCATAAACGCCCGTGTGCTTGCGTTGTAGCGCACGTTAAAGAACCCCAGGTGGTCAAAATTAATCCGGAGCCCTCCACTACGGCGTGCCTCATAATCAGAACTGGTTTTGGCACGTAAAACCCCAGAAAGAAGAAGAAGAAGACTTATATTGGCCTGGAAAAATGTCTTCCCAACAATGCATTTCTGTGTAAAAGTGAAGCCAACTTTAAGGAGATCGCTGTAAGCTTGGACATTGTAAGCTGGCTTTCCCACGTTCTGTGTTGCACTGAAGGTCAACGAAACAAAAATGCGATGCGAACGATGCCCGATAACGCTATCGCGTTAAAGGCGTAGCTAAAGCGTCCTCCAATTTTTCGTTTGACTGAATGCTAGAAATTCAAGTGTCAATTAGAGGGTGATGACCCTCACCATCACCAGATGGTATCTGGTGATGACCAGATACCATCAGAGTGATGGTATCTGGTCAAAATTTTAATATACATCGTGACGTGCCAAAACCTGGGACCAATTTATGCTCACTTGAAGAAATTTCATAATTTGGCCGAGACCGAAAGAGATTAGGTGTTCATGAAACATGGATATTGTACGCAGTCTTACCTACTTTGCCACATACAGTCGCAAACATCTCAATACAGTCGCTTCTAAACATCCTTTGGCAATGATACGAAAATCTGAGATCTCAATTTGAAGAAAACTGCTACTCACACTGTGTGAACCAGGCACACGCACACACACGGAAAATCCTCTGGTTGGCCCAAATCAAACTGCTCGGGCAGGCTCCTGATGATTCAGCATTAACGAGAAGCAGGCATTACAGCCAGTAGGGCCATATATATAAACGTCTAAAGTTACGAAATTGATAACTTCTGAGACATATATATATATATATATATATATATATATATATATATATTGCACCACGCACCCGCACACACTGTAAAAAAATAAAACTTCGCTGTCAACTCGGCAACCGATCTGACAGTTCTCGGTATCCGATCTGTAAGTCACAACTCCTGTCTGTCGTTCTTTTGCTCGTGCACCTTACTTGACACTGCTACAGCAAGCTAACCCACTAGTCCCTTTTGGAATATCTTCCTCAAATATAGACTTGCCGCGGATGAATTTGGCACGTTCTTTTGATGTGCTAACGACATTTCATGAATTTAATGCTTACTGATTTTGAAACTACATGAAAGTGTCCAACTCAAGAGATCAGATAGAATTCGCTGAAATGTCAAAACTGAGCAATAATAAGAAAGTAAAGTATATTCGAAATTAAAACTTAAAAAAGATTTACAAAGCAGTAAAATATGGACACAGCATGAAATCACTTAGAAAACTTGGCATAGAACAAGGCAAGATGTATGCACTGAAAGACAAGCAGGGCAATATCATCAGCAATTTTGATAACAGTAAAAGTAGCCGAAGAATTCTATATTGACCTGTACAGTACCCAGAGCAGCCAAGCTACTTTCATTCGAAGTAGCGATAAACAGGATACAGAGGCTCCTTCTATGAATATAGCGATGAAGTCAGAAGGGCCTTGCAAGACATTACCGGGCGAAAAGCTGCTGGAGAAGATGGGAAAACCGTCGATATAATCAAAGATGGAGGACATATTATGCTTGAAAAGCTTGCGGTCCTTTATACACAATGCCTCACGACTTCAAGTGTACCAGAGAGCTGGAAGAACGCTATTTTACTAATCCATAAGAAGGGAGACGTTAAGGAATTGAGGCATTATGGACCCGTTAGCTTGCTTTCAGTAGTCTATAAAATATTCACCAAGATAATTTCCAATAAAGTCAGGGCAACACTTGACTAGAGTCAACCAAGGGAACAGGCTGGCTTCAGGAAGGGATATTCTATGATGGATCATGTCCATGTCATGAATCACGTAATCTGGAAATCTGTGCAGTACAATCAACCTCTGTATATGGCTTTGATAGATTATCAAAAATGCATTTGATTCAGTAGAGATACCAGTAGTCATAGAGGCATTGCGTAATCAAGCGTACAGGAGGCATACGCGAATATGTTGGCAAATATCCACAAGGATTCCACAGTTACCTTGGTCCCCTACAAGAAAAGTAGAAAGTTACCTATCAAGAAAGGGGTCAGGTAGGTAAGGAGACACAATCTCTCCAGTGCTATTCACTGCATGCTTAGAAGTATTCAAGCTCTTAGACTGGGAATGATCAGGAGGGAGGATCAACGGCGAATATGTCTGCAACCTTCGGTTTGCATGTGACATTGTCCTATTCAGCAACAATGGCGTTAAATTGCAACAAATGATTAAGGACCTTAACCGGGCAAGTGTGAGAGTGGGGCCGAAGATTAATATGCACAAGACAAAGATAATGTTCAATAGCCTGGCAAGGGAACAATTATTCAGGATCGGCACTCAGCCTCTAGAGTCTATAAAGTAGTACTGTAAAGGAACAGAGACAGCATCCGTCCCTGGACCAGCTGTTCTATTATCTGCTCCGTCCTCGACTTCTCCTCGTTCACCCCCTAGCGCCCGGTGTCCGAGCGCCCGAGCCCAAGTGCATCTCTTCATCTTTACACTCATCCACGCTGCAAGTTTCCGGCATGGCTTGCAAACACGCCACTTAACATGGAAGCAACCTGTTAAGCGTGTGAAATCGTCGTTGGTAAGCCGTCCAGCGCGCAACCAGCTTCTTTGGCGGGTGGCACTGGCTGTTGCGGCCTGGTCGCAGGTCTTGCCGACGAATAGATTGCCACTCGGCATTGTAAATTTCCGCCGAAGTTGAGCAGATTCTCCCCAAGGTTGCTCCGCGGACCACTATTGGTAGTGCGACCGCCACCAGTCCTCCCCGCCTCTCATCAGGCCCTCGAGGACCATCACAGGAACAGCTGGAGAGGCTGTCCACGGATGGCGATGCCCTGAATGACTGGAGGGCACAGTCGGAACCACTCCGAAGCGGCGTTGTCATGCTTGCCACATGGCTGGAATTAGTAGCAACTGGCTGCAGCGGACCATGCAGGCCTCGCTTCTTGTCAGGTCTGCCAGCACTGTTGTCGGAAAAAGAGCACGACGACACATTGTCCGAGAACGTAGCCTGGAACCCACTGAGCAGCACAGGCGCCAGGGCCATCAGATCCCCCCCCCTCCCGCTGCGGTGGCCACCATACCCCGGGCGTTGCACCGACTCAGAAGGGCGCACCTTGAAACTACCTCCACGGCTGCTGGAACCACGAAGTGCGGGTGCTGGCCGCTGCTGAACACCATAAGATGCTCTATTATCTGCTTCGTCCTCGTCTTTTCCTCGTTCGCCCCCTAGCGCCCGGTGTCCGAGCACCCGAGCCCAAGTGCATCTTTTCATTTTTACAGTACGTTTATCTAGGTCAATTATTTACAGGCGACCCTGATCATGAGGAGGAGATTTACAGATGAATAAAATTGGGTTCGAGTGCATACGGCAGGCACTACCGAATCCTGACTCGGACCTCACCCCTGTCGCTGAAAAGAGAAGTGTACAATTATTGCATTCTACCGGGGCTAACATATGGGGCACCAACTTGGAGGTTAACAAAGAAGCCTGAAAACAAGTAAAGGACCGCAGAAAGGGCGATGGAACAAAAAAATGTTAGGCCTGAGAAGAGGTTTATTGGCGGTGTCCTTCAAGGACGCTACGAGTTCCAAGAACGGCGAGGCAGCGTGGAGCACCGTCTCCAAAAACACCAGCGACCAACAGCGCGAGCAGAGTGGGCCGAGCGTTGGCGATGCCGCTGGACGGAGGCGCGTCTTCCTCACAATCACCCCCGCAGAAGAAGAGCCATCCTGGCGACCTAAGTTGTTGTTGGCAGAGGGTCATGGTAGGGCTTGAGACGCGCCACGTGGACGAGGTCACGTCCACGCCGGCGCATGTCGTCAGATGGAGAAAGTGGCTCGATGAGAAAATTCACCGGGGACGTTCGCTCCAAGACGCGGTAAGGCCCTTCGTACTTTGGAACGAGTTTTGAGGAAAGGCCTGGAGTTTGGCAAGGAACAGCCAGCCATACAAGAGACCCTGGGGCATACGTGGGACTGGGCAGTGAGTCGGCGCGTCCTTCCTTCTGGCGCTGTTGTTCTTGTGACGTAAAGGTGCGCGCGAGCTGGCGGCACTCTTCGGCTTGTCGGGCAGCTTCGTACACAGGTGGGCACTCGGAAGCGTCAGGACGGTATGGAAGGAGAGTGTCGATGGTATGCAATGGCTCCCGTCCATATAGGAGGAAGAAAGGTGAAAATCCCGTTGTACCTTGTATCGCGGTGTTGTATGCGACCGTTACAAACGGAAGTACGCAGTCCCAGTTGCCATGATCAGATGTGACGTACATCGCGATCATATCACCGAGAGTGTGGTTAAACCGTTCCGTGAGCCCGTTAGTTTGCGGATGGTAAGCCGTGCTCGTTCGATGAATAATGGGGCATTCCGCAAGCAGAGCTTCGACGACCTGGGAGAGGAAGGCGCGACCTCTATCACTGAGAAGTTCTCGAGGTGCGCCATGTCGAAGGACGAAGCGATGCAGGACGAAACAGGCTATATCCCGCGCTGTAGCATTCGGTAGAGCAGCAGTTTCGGCGTACCGTGTCAAATGGTCCACAGCAACTATGGCCCACCGATTGCCATCCGGTGTCATGGGAAGCGGGCCGTAGAGGTCAATGCCTACGCGATCGAAGGGCTTGGCAGAGCACGGAAGCGGCTGCAAGGCGCCAGACGCACGTAAAGGTGGTAATTTGCGACGTTGACAGTCAGCGCAGCACTGAACAAACTGTCGTAGAAAAGTGTACATTCCCCGCCAGTAGTAGCGATGGCTTATACGTTCGTAAGTCTTAAATACTCCGGCGTGGCCACATTGCGGATCGTCGTGAAAAGAGGCACAGATTTGGGATCTTAAGCTGCGGGGAATGACTAGTAGCCATCTACGGCCTTCGGGAGCGTAGTTGCGTCGGTGAAGCAGCTGATCACGAATGGCGAAATGAACAGCTTGGCGTCGGAGGGATCGGGATACAGGAGGGGTCGATGATCCAGAAAGATAGGCGAAAAGAGAAGCGATCCACGTGTCATGGCGTTGTTCGGTGCCAATCGAGTCAAGGTCAAGAGATGACAGGGGGTGAGCGCAAGTGGTTCCGCAGGCCGAGTCGGGAGCTAGAGCTGAACGGGACAGGGCATCTGCGTCAGTGTGCTTGCGTCCACAGCGTAGACGACGCGAATATCGTACTCCTTGATTCGGAGTGCCCAGCGTGCTAAGCGGCCAGATGGATCTTTCAACGTGGCAAGCCAACAAAGCGCGTGGTGATCCGTTACCAGATCAAATGGGCGGAACTTGCCAAGCGCCCATACCAGAACCAAGCACTCTTTTTCAGTTACGCTGTAATTGGCCTCTGCTTTTGTCAGCGTACGACTCGAATAGGCGACCACGTTAACGGAGTAGCCGCGCTTGCGTTGCGCGAGGACGGCGCCAAGACCGACCCCGCTGGCGTCTGTATGCATCTCAGTTGCAGCTGTCGGGTCGAAATGGCGAAGAATAGGTGGAGAGGTAAGAAGACGACGCAGTGTAGCAAACGCGGCGTCGCATGCAGGATACCAGGAGGAGAGGTCCGCGCCACCGCGTAGGAGCTTGGTCAAAGGCGACATGATCGATGCGAAATTGCGATCAAAGCGCCAGAAATATGAGCACAGGCCCAAAAAACTGCGTATTCCTTTGACGTTGGTAGGCTTCGGGAACTGATCGACTGCACAAAGTTTCGAGGGGTCTAGTAGAATGCCTTGCTTGGACACGGTGTCGCCTAAGATGGTCAGCTCCCGCGCGGCGAAGTGGCACTTCTTGAGGTTCAGTTGCAGGCCAGCGTTGGTGAGACACGTCAAAACATGTCGAAGGCGAAGTAGGTGGGTCGAAAAGTCAGGCGAGAAAACCACGACATCGTCGAGGTAACAAAGACACATAGACCACTTGAGGCCACGCAGCGTATTGTCCATGAGTCGTTCAAATGTGGCAGGCGCGTTGCAAAGTCCAAAGGGCATCACGTTGAACTCGTATAGGCCGTCAGGTGTAATAAACGCCGTTTTCTGGCGATCGGCTTCAGCCATTGGAGCCTGCCAGTAGCCCGAACGCAAGTCTAGGGACGAAAAGAATTCCGCGCCCTGAAGACTGTCAAGGGCGTCGTCGATGCGCGGCAAAGGATAGACGTCCTTGCGCGTGACCTTATTCAATCGACGGTAGTCAACGCAAAAGCGGATAGACCCGTCCTTCTTGCGAACGAGAACAGGAGATGCCCAGGTACTGTGAGATGGTTGGATAACGCCACGGCTAGCATATCGTCGACTTGGTCGTTGATGACGCGACGCTCGTCGGCGGAGACGCCGTACGGTCGTTGACGCAACGGCTGGTGCAAGCCGGTGTCAATGTAGCGCTGCACTTCCGACGCTCGGCCCAACTGCGGCTGAGACACATCGAAGGAATCTCTGAAGTGGTGTAGAAGCTGAAGAAGCTCGGAGCGTTGGGCAAGGGTTACTGTAGTGGCGATGGAACCGGAAAACATGTCACTCGACGACTCATCATGCGTTGAAAAGGCGAGGACTTCGTGCGAGTCAAGACGGAAGGATTCGTCTGGCACGGTAACAAAGAACGAAGAGTCAAGCTCTTCCACGCGGCCGAGACATTCGCCGACAAGCAACGTAACCGACGGAGAAAGCGGATTGTACACAAAAGTATTGCCGATGCCGGCGGCAATGTCAAGCGTTGCAATAGGCAGTGGAACGGCTTTGCGACTCATAAAGATGTCAGATGGCGTAAAGAAGACCGTCGCATTGGTGACGGCATCGCAGACGACTGGGACAAGGGCAAAAGAGCCAGGTGGAATGTCGGTGTCCTCACGCACGACCAGTTTAGGCGGCTGATCAAGAGCGTCGTGGGATGGTGCGTCACACAGCGGCGAAATTTCAACTTCAGCTCGTGTGCAGTCGATGACGGCATTATGATGGGACAAGAAGTCCCACCCCAGGAATGACGTCATGTGAGCAGGCAGGAAGAACAATAAACTCGACAATGTACAAAACGCCTTGTAAAAGCACACGGGCAGCACAGGCTGCAAGAGGTGTCACGTGCTGCGCGCTTGCAGTGTGAAGCGACAGTCCAGACAGCGGCGTGGTCACCTTGCGCAGCGAACGGCAGAGTTCGACGGCTATAAAAGAAACGGCGGTGCCTGTGTCCACAAGCGAAAAAGTAGAAATACCTTCGACAGATATTGCGACCATGTTAGCAGGAGAAGAGCGAGGACTTGGGCAGTTCGAAGATGGCGCAGTTCTTGCCTCGCGAACTGCGGCGCTTAGTTTTCCTGGTCGGAGGGTGCGGGTCGGCGACGCATTGGGGAGATCGATCGTTGACGAGGAGATGGGGATCGGCGCGACGGAAATTCAGGGAGGTCAGAAGAAATGTAGCGCTGGGACGTACCCGGGGCTGATTGGCGCATGGGCTGACCGCCATACTGGAACGGCCGGGCAGCGGCGTCGGGAGTTAGAAGGCGACGGCGGCAATAGCGAGCGACGTGTCCAGGCGTGCAGCAGGCGTAACAGATGGGACGATTGTCAGGCGTCCGCCATGGATTGTTGTCTCTCGGCTCGGCCCAAGAAGCAGTAGGAGCGGCGGGTGGTGCAGACTGTTGCAGGATCGAGAAAGGCGGCTGGGGAGGCCTACGCACTACCTGCGCATAGGTAGGAGGCACGGCAACAGGCTGCACTGCCTGCGCATACGTAAGAGGCGCGGCGACAGGCTGCGCTGTCTGCGTATAGGGAAGAGGCGCGGTGGCAGGTGACTGGTGGTGAGTGACGGGAACAGCTTGTGCGACCTCTTCGGCAATGACAGTACGGAGCGTCGAAGGCAGACAACAGGACGGCTCCTGAGTGAATGGGACCAAGGAAAGTTGACGAGCAACCTCCTCGCGCACGAAGTCCTGAATCTGCTGAAGCAGTGGAGAGTGGTCGGAAACGGCAACCTGCAGACTCGCTAGCCAGTCGGCGGTAGACAGAGGCTGCCGAGTCAGGGTGCGTTTTTTCTTCAGTTCTTCGTAGCACTGGCATAACGTGACTACTTCAGAAACGGTGCGCGGATTCCTGGCCAAACTCATCTGGAATGCACCGTCATCCGATGCCTTTGAGGATGTGCTGAACTTTATCAGCTTCGGGCATGGCGGCGTTGACAGGTTTACAAAGGTCGACGACGTCTTCAATGTAGCTAGTGAAATTTTCACCAGTCTGCTGTGCACGGGCTCGCAAGCGCTGTTCAGCGCGTAGTTTGCGCACAGCAGGTCGACCAAACACTTGAGTGAAAGAAGTCTTGAAAGTTGACCATGTCGGGATGTCGACTTCGTGGTTATGAAACCAGAGTTGGGCAACGCCAGTAAGATAAAATATGACGTTGGTCAACTTCGCGACGTCATCCCACTTGTTATGCGCGCTCACCCGTTCATACGACGTAAACCAGTCCTCCACGTCCGTTTCATCTGTACCGCTGAAGACCTTCGGATCACGTTACCGAGGAACCCCGGTGCAGATGATGGGCTGGGGCGCAGGCGCCGGCGGGTCGGTGTTGTCGGTCATGATGGGCGGAAGCTTTCGGGTTCGAAGCTCCAGGGTGCAAGCGGCGGGAGAAATCCAGCAACCTCCACCAATTGAGAAGAGGTTTATTGGCGGTGTCCTTCAAGGACGCTACGAGTTCCAAGAACGGCGAGGCATGCGTGGAGCACCGTCTCCAAAAACACCAGCGACCAACAGCAGGAGCAGAGCGGGCCGAGCGTTGGCGATGCCGCTGGACGGAGGCTCGTCTTCTTCTTCACAGGCCTAACGTTAAGAAACAGGAAGAAAGCGGTGTGGATCAGAGAGCTAACGTGAACGGCCTATATTTCAATTGAGATTAAGAGGAAGAAATGGAGCTGGGCAGGACACGTAATGCATAGGATGGATACCCAGTGGATCATTAGAGTTACAGAATAGATACCAAGAGAAGGGAAGCGCAGTCGAGGACGGCTGCAAACTAGGCAGCGTGATCATGTTAGGAAATTTGCCGGCGTAAGTTGCAATCAGCTAGCGCAAGACAGATCGTAGGGAGATGCCTTCGTCCTGCAGTAGACATAAATATAGGCTGATGCTGATCATGTTTTTATTTCATCGAAGCTGATCAAGGGAGTTCGACAACGGTTGGCGTTCGGTGATGAAGAAAGCCGACGGCCACTTGTGCTGCGTTTTCATTATCAAATGGTGACCAAAGAACAGGCAGAAACGCCACCTGAGTCCAAACGCCACAGTTACACGACCAAGGCATTGGTGAGAAAGCGCAGCAGGACGCCGGCGTCCTGATGAACTTTCACTGAAACAACCTGCAACACTCGGCGCTTACTTGTCTAGGCTGAAGATTCAAATCAACGGCTTGCAGTCTATGAAGAAGGCGAATCGTCTGCCCAGTTTCTAGGCCCGAAACGTGGGCACTCCGAACGCTAAGGCAACAGCCTCCCGTAACAGCTGCGTGTACAATCGCAATGGTGCATTAGGACACGCGAACGGAAGCCTATCGGTCTTCGTGCACTTTCCTTTACGTCGTGGGCGAATACCGCCCCCATTGTGTTTTAGTAGTGTCGCAATGCGTAAGAAAATTCGCTTTCTTCAGAAGGCGCTTGCCGCCTCGGAAAGCCTGCTGTTGTCTCGGTCCCCACTGGAAACGACCACGTAGTAATTCATACGAGGGACCCATCACTGCGGATGTGTTCAGAATGAACTTGTCATAATAGATAACTATGTCTAAAACAACTAAACTTCTGGAACGCTTTGAGGCGGTGTTACTTCAAGGATCGAATCCAGGTTTCGAGTCTTCCGGCACAGGCTTCTCTTCCTAATTCCGTGACCTAAAATATCCACCTCCTTCTGCCGAAATATCAAATTTTCTAGCTGCAGTCGAACTTCACAATCTCGCAACCTCCGCAACACTTCGCGAGGAGTGGTTCCATCGTGGTGCTTTTCCGCGGTGATGACGCCGTCAAAGTTCGTTTGGACTCCCGAAAGTCCTTGCAGGATTGTTTCCATACACTGCTGCCAAACCCTTGGTGCCGAGGAAGCCACCAAGAGAGACAGGTAAACGAGACGAGGCCTTTCAGGGTGTGCGACGTCGTTATCATACAGTCGTCATCATGCCGTCGTGGTCATGGCCGCCCCTGGCGAGCGAGTGTCATTGAAGAGAGGACCAATGCCTGAGACGCTGCATGTCGCATATAGCCGAAACAATGTAAATTTCAGAATCACCACTACAGATTGCCAAATAAACATATCTGCAGCAATATGGTTTGCCGCTCTATTGCTTGAATGCTAATCTTATTAACTTCTACAACCTTCCTCAGATGGGTCAAGTGACATCATTTCAAGCGACACTTCCGCAATCGCTCTGTTTTACTTGTAAATAATCTTTTCGTTTCACCGAAAGTTCATCTACAATACGCAGCGCACTACAACTATCTCGTTATGCGTCCTATAAATATTAATTCCTCTAATGTTGCTAAGCTCATTGAAGACTTGCCTTTAAACTCAGCCCCCGGATATAATAGTAATATTAGGAAATTTTTAAAAAGCTCTACCGCCTTCAGTTCTTGTAATACTCGCTAATATTTTCCAACGATCATTAAGCATTTCTACTCTGCCTGCACAATTGAAAATAGCGAATGTGCTTCCGTTGCGAAAGTCTGGTAACAAAAACGCACCCTCGCATTACCGTGCGATTTCGCGTGCTGGCACCTATTGGAAAGTCTTTGAACATTTGACCTTTACGTAAGTCGTTCGCTTGATTCGAACTCATTGCTCACCTCAGCGCAGTACGGTTTTCGCAAAACATGCTCAAGTGAAACCAATGGAGCACCAACTATTTTTCGAGTGGGGCGGGGGGGGGGGGGGGGGGGGAGGCCACCTTCCTCTGTCTTGTGTGTATATACATATATATATATATATATATATATATATATATATATATATATATATCTGTGTGTGTGTGTGTGTGTGTGTGTGTGTGTGTGTGTGTGTGTGTGTGTGTGTGTGTGTGTGTGTGTGTGTGTGTGTGTGTGTGTGTGTGTGTGTGTGTGTGTGTGTGTGTGTGTGTGTGTGTGTGTGTGTGTGTGTGTGTGTGTAACGGTGGACAGGTGGGCCATGCATGAAATGAAAGGAGGACGAAGATTAAAGCTGGTGTTCGGGCGCCATTGTTTGTCTACTGCTCGCGTCACACAAGTCGACCGCATAAAGGCGTGGCAGCCTCCTCATCGGATTCACTTCATCATGCAAGCATTCGACACCTCGCCGTAAAGCCCAAGTGTAGAGATCCACCATCTGCTGCGTCAACCTGTGTTATGGCCACGCCATCGAAAGTCTTCTTTTTTCCTTAGGCAATCAGCTCGAGCCTGAAATAGCAAGTCACTGCCCTTTCTGTGATCATACAGAGAATAATTTCATATATCGCTCTGGCCATTCTTGTAAATCTCCCTGGTCATTCCTGTTTCGATGCTCTGCATCCAATTTATTGTCCCTGTTTCTCTGCATTTCTCCTCGATCACTCCTACTTGTCTACTTACACTTTTACTTACCCTGTATTTGGAGGCATCTTTCTTGACTTCTTTCATTTCGTGTCCATGCTTTTCAGGTAAAGATAGTTGTGCACTTTAGCAGCCCATTTATTTCTATCCATGTTCCTCGCTCTTTCTTCGAAACTAATTGTGCTCTGCGCTTCTCTTACTTCAAAAAGATGTGACTCTGCAATACCTCATGTGTGGTTTCACCGTGGGCTTCCAAAATCAACCGGCCTAAGGATCTTTCGTTAACTTCCTACTCCGTCAAGATATCCAATTTCAAACAGAGGATTGCATTTGCGAACGTTAGTGCTGGCACGATTACTCCCTTTCCAGATTCCACGAGCCACCTTATGTTTATTGCAGCCGATAAATTATGTATGCTTCGTTATTGGTGCATTTTGTTTCCCCTTCATTTTCAGATTATCTAGGTAGGTGTAAGTAAATATTTCCTTCGTTTATTTGTATGCACCCCTGTATTTGTGTAGCTTGACTACGGGTATGACCAGCTGTTTAATTGATACCACGTCACCGTTCGTCTCTTCATGAAGGGTCGTAAGTCCCTGTTTATCAGTGCTAAACTAAAGAACAAGATTTGTCGCGGCATTGCCACACATATTCGGAAGTCTCTGTAAATCTCTTGCATTGTCCGCTAATCGGGTAAACGCCTCACGCGGAGGCCACCGCTTTCGCCACTCTCTCAAAATATTTCGAGTACACTCTAGCCAGTACAAGCGATTGTTCTTAAGGTGATCTGAATTCGTTGATCACGAGCAAATAAATACAGCGATGTGTTGCGGTATGTTTCGTTGGCGTCATATGAAAAAAGGAGCGGTGTTGTGCGTAACCTGATACCATCAGCGCAAGTGCATCACAGGTCTCATTGGCAAAATGGGCGCGCGCAACCTGGCAGTCTCGAATGAGTCCCCAAGCTGTGCAGGCAGAACTTCGATTACAAAGTGGGGTAAAAAATCAGACCACGAGTAAATGTCGAGCAAACGGATGTAAGCGAAGCTTGTCGTGTGTTTCTTCGGTGTTCCTCGAAAGAAACTGTACTGATGAGAACCACGTTGCGCTTGAACCACAGCCGGTCACACGCACTGCAGCTGGATCCGAAGTTCCGGTTGAGAAACTCGTCCTTGAAACCTGGCCGTCGCACCGGGGAAGATAGCGCTAGCGTTGCCGAGGCGTGCACCACCATTGTCAGGTTCCTAGAGTTCAAGACGATGCTGACGTTTCGCCTGGGCCTCGGAAGCCCTCGCATTAGTATCGGCACGTGGACGACGAGCTCATTCTCGGGCCGTTGCTCAAACGCAGCATGGTCCTCGGCGGAACGCACCACGCGTTCCTTCCCATCCGGTAGTCGGAACTGATCCCGGCGGAACGCGCGCCAACCCCCTTTTCCTCCCCGCGACCCAATAAACAACCCTGAATGGCAGGGGCGTAGGCAGGGGGGGGGGGAAGGGGGCTAATGGGGCTTCAGCCCCCCCCCCCCGAAATGTTTTCGTGATGGCACTGGCGCCGGGAATTATTCTGTATTTTGTCTACAATGTCTCTTACGCTCGAAATGACATTTTGGCACGAACATTGCGAACTGGGGCTGGATTTCGTGGCAACACCCTTGCACCTGGAGTCACATAACGCAGGAAGCCCCATCTGAGCAACAACTTTCAAGGGCTTTTCGATAGCGATCGGGCGCGTTGCAGCATCTCGCAGCGGCCGCGGAATCTACGGAGTGCGTGGATTTTAATTCCGAGACTTTATGGGTATAAAGTTGTCATAAACGTTTGACGCGACTAGTGCACTGACATTTCCAAAGGCGTGCTTTAGATTTTCAATTCTGGAACTTTAGGGGTTTATTGTTCTTATATACTTGGGCCAACATGCGCGCACTGGAGCCCTCGTGTCCAAGCCGTTGCAGAAATGTAAACACGTGCTCGCAATCTTCCACACACACGAAAATACTAAATATCACCGTGACCTGTCAGCTGGCAGCTGATAATTTTCTCCTACCATTTTCAGGAAGCGCACCCAATGTGATCGATCAGCTGGACCAGGGCAGGCATATAAAATAAGGAAAACAGAAGAAAGGTAACGGCCTGTTATTGAGGCAGTTCTTTTTTATGGGCGACAAGGTCTGGCTCTCCGTAGCCATAAGGACAGTGGTCCTATAGATTTAAGCAATGCCCCCGCTGAAAATACTGGTATTTTCAGAGCGCTTCTTTGCATGCGAGCTGATTGTGGAGATACATATCTGAAGAACCATTTGGAAAGTTGTCGCAGTAATGCCTCGTATTTAAGCCAAGATGTACAATACCAAATTATAGAAATTTGTGGTGAAATTATCAAAAAAGCCTAGATTCAAAAGTAAACGCTGCAGGCTGCTTCTCTATACTTGCTGCCGAAATGGCGGATATTGCTGGAATCAAACAGCTTACTGTTTGTGCAAGGTACGTGGACAAGGCTGCCAACGATATCGAAGCAGTGTTTTTAGGTTTGAGAACCAGAATAGATGCCCCTCTCTCATTGCGACTGCAGGTTCTAACTGCTGCAGATTCTAGTCACCCTTCCAGTGACCATTTCCAGCGCAGAGAGAATATTTTTTAACATGAGATTACTTTTAAAAATACTTGCGCTCTGCTATGTCTGAGGAACGCATGGTTAGGCTGGTGCTTCTATACACCCATAGATACGTCGGCGTCAACGTGTCCGAAGTCATTCACCGCTTCGCTAAAGTTCCCCGCCGAGTGAAGTTTGTACTTTAGATAGTGAAGCAGCAAAAATCAATGCATGTAAAAAGCTCTGTTCCATCAGGTCTATAAACTCGTAATTATAAAAACGTATGACTGTTCATTAGCTTTTGAAACCACAGAAATTTTCGCTGTTTATTCTAATAGTTATCATCATGATCAAAATTATCACGCGAATACGAAAATTACCAGGACATCAATAACCATTTTGACCAACCTTCCTCATTGAAAACCCGGCCCACGCGGCGTTTCCCAATCAAACACAATCGGATATTGGGTAGTTTAACTTGCAGCATCATCTGTGGCTTTCGTTTGGCCTTTTCTTTCCGTTTTAGCTACCTGCTTTTACTTCTTTTTTGAACCGAAACAATACCCTTCTTTAATTTTGGATGCAGAATAATTGTTGCCGCGCTGCAGGCAGTTAAATAACACATTTTTGTACTGATTTCGGCATCATTCCGCTATTACTCTACCCATATGGTGCGGTTGCGACCGCCACACGGCCCAAGTACATATCACGATTTCTGCGATCATAGTTTTGTTCGTGCCTGGATCGTCTGTCTTTTTATGCGTAAAGTTTAGTATCTGTGACTTTGACAACATTTTTGATAAACAAGACAACAAAAATGACAACATTTTTGTTGTCTTGTTTGACGCATTATATACTGTGACATTTGCTTAAATACGTAGATTTATTAGAAACTTATACGTGTATTTAAATATCTTGTTGCGAGGTGTTGCATATACAAGCAGTGAACTGTTTCCAGTGGCACTTTTTTGCACTTGATCAAGTTGTCTCTTGGCATTTGTATATTCCATTCTGTCTTCGAATTTACAATGTATATTTTCCGGAACTCCTGCTTTTTATATGTACTCACTGTTGCGACTATAATCTCGGTGTGATTACAATACACGACCGGTAACAGCTGCTCCTGCACAATCTATTGCAACAAATGAAAGCGTCATTGAGGTTTTTCCGTGGCCATTGCATATGTACAAAAATGTAAACAAGGTTCTTGACTGACAAAAATTCATCAATTTATTTGTCCTCAACTTGTTCTTTTCATGGCCTTTACGTTTTTCGTATCAGCTGCACGCAATGATTTGCTGGTTTCGAACTGACATAGTTCTAAAGTTCGTGTGATATTTTCTTTACTTATTCAATAGACAAAAAAGCGTGGAAGAATTGATATCAGTTATTTCTTCCACTATTTTTGGGACATAGGAATATATTCTTTTATGACAAAATACATATTTTACTTGACAGTGCGTAGCGATCAGTAATTCGTTTGCAGCATCTAATATACAATGACATTGGGAATGCAGTTATTCATGCATTTGATCCCGCGACAAATTCTATAAGCAGGAGGCCGCGCTGAAACGTGAGCCCCCCCCCCCCCCCCCCGAACAAAATTTCTGGCTACGCCACTGCTGATTGGTCGCGCGCGTCACGTGATCCAACGCTGGCGCAGCTTTCCCCGCACGTGCTCTTTCTTTCTTCCTTCCTTTCGTTCTGTCGAACAGTACCTTTCATTTGAAACTCGAGCAGCGCGAAAGAAACTAGGGACTACGCCAAAGTAAAGATGGCGGATAAGGAAAACCAGGTTAAGTTAAAGGCCGATAGGCTGATCATAAATTGCAGATTCTTAGGACGAAGAGACGGAAGAAGTTGTTGCCCTGTCAGAACGGTGACATACAAATGATATTTGCTGTGTTTATCTTGATTTAGCTATTGCAATGGATGGTATATTGCCGTAGTATAGTCAACAAGATAGATGAGTTTGCTGTATTGGTTGAGTCATTAAAGGCAGTGTTTCGTTGAGTCATTAAAGGATATAGTGTTTCGTACTGAATCCTGGCTTAACCCATCCATCACTGATAGCGATGCGTTCCCCTGCAACTATACTGCTTATCGCAACGACAGGCCTGGTCATGGCGGTGGTGTTTTTCTATTAGTGAATTCGTCCCTTTCGGCTTCGATGCTGAACATCGGTCATGACTCGGTCGAGTCGCTTTGGTGCACAGTTACACTGGCTAACAATCTTCATTTTGTCAGTGGAGCGTTTTATCGATCACCTAGCACGGATTTCCGTGTTTTGGAAATGCTGTACGTTATTGTTTCGGAGGCATCTGGCCAAATAATATGGCTTGCGGGTGATTTTAATTTGCCCGTCCGAAAGTGGGAAAACGGTACATGCGAGTTAATGCATGCAAGCCACACTAATTTAGAAATGAAGATCCTGGTTGATAGTTTCGGCTTTTTTCAGTATGTCCTCGAACCCACTCGAATTAATAGTACTCTACATCTTCTCTTTTGTAATTCGCCAAATTAATTTGGTAATGTTGATATCATTCCAGGTAGTATTAGTGATCATCGGGTTGCGGTTGCAGGGATTGAAACGAACGTACAGCGCACAAAAAGGCGCATCAATAAAAGTCTTTTCTGTTTTGAAAAGGGCGATTATTCATCAATTTCTGATAAAATTCTTGATTTTCTTCCTGTTTTTGAATGCTTTACGGAGGAGCACGAAGTAGAATATTTGTGGAGCACATTTAGAAAATAGCTGCTTGACCTTACAGAGAAGTTCATACAAAGTATTGAATCGGCTAGGCTCCAGAAGCGTAAAAAAACCCTGGATCACTTTTCATGTATTGAGGCTAGTTCAAAACACGAAGGCATGTCTTTCAAAGATATAAAAGAACAAAAACACACGCGTATTTTAAACGGCTACAAGAATTAACACGCCAATACAAAAGCCTGTCGAAAAAGCAAAAGAACAGTATCTTAAGCGATCAAACGAGAAAATAAAACAAATCTGAAACCGTTCTGGCAGTATTTGAAGGGATGTAGGTGTGATCCTGTTGGAATGAATGAAATTGTTCACAATGAACGCACTCTTTCTGACGATTCAGAAAAAGCGACATGCCTAAACAGATACTTCCAATCAGTTTTTCTTTCTCAATCTGCATGCAGCCCACAATCACCATCGTCATTTATAGCCCCTTAAAGACCCCTGTCGGGGTACTACATAAGGGGGGGGGGGGCATTACAGAAGTTAAGAATAAGAATAAAGACATGGTTACAATTTCCTACAGCCTGTGGATTTCGTTTGAGCACACAACTAAAAAAAATGTGGTTGATCCCTCTTATATAGGAATCGGTATAGAACACGAAAGTGAAACGTGTCTTCACAGAAGTAGTGTAATGTTTATTGCACATTGATATATAATGTCTATTGGTGTTTTGTGGCTAAAGCGCCCTTAGGCGTTGATGCACCCACGCTGACGCCTGGTGGCACGTCTCCTCCATCACGACTACCAACGTCGATGACCATGAGCAACCGTCGTGCATATGGAAGCTGCACTACGCTGCACACGCTAGCACAACGCGAAAGACGAAGCACGTAACTGACACACTAATACAACGCGCAAGACAAAGCACGTAACTGAATCGTCACCGAGTCAAATCAGCGCGTACAGCGCGTCGTAATTGCAGCCTCCGCGATCAACTTCAGAAACATTTTCAGAGCTAATTGCGGAGGCCACGCTCCGCTGTGCTGAGTACGGTGAACGCCACCTAGGGTGGCGTTGGTAGTGCTTCTTGATGCCAGCGTCCCTTCGAATGCTGGCATCGAGGCGTCGTAGAGCTGAGACCACCGAAGCGTTCACTGTCGGTGCGCGTTAGTGTCATAATGCAGTACTTCTCTTTTCTGCTCGTAGGCGGCGGCACCACCCCGAGCAAGAGCGCGGGTACACGGAGGAGTGTTAGATATATAAGGCGCGTCTGTGTAGCTCTCTGCAAATGCGTTTGCGGCGCAATGGGTTAAACGCTCGGCGATCTATCGTCGCGGACAAGAGGTCGTGGGTTCGATTCCCAAATTTTGCATGTTTGTGGAACTTTTTCTTCTGGTTTCTTTCTTTGTATTATGTTCTGTGACGTATTTCCGTGACGGAAATACGTCAGTGAAGTCCTGGTGGACCCCGGCATAAAACACTTTCGTGTTAAAAGAAAACGAACACAACAAAAAAAAAGAAAAACTTGGCGGCACACTGAGTACAATGCGAAATCAAATCAGCAGAAAAGTCCCAATGTGACACGGCAATCGCCAAAAAATGAAATGACAGTGCAGTTATTTTAAAGTTAGAGTTTGAGGTAATCAGTAAGCAGCTGTTTAAAGATAATGGGGTTACGCTCGCTGGTTATTTGTTCCACTCTGCCATGGCGCTACGCAAAAACGATTGAATAAATGAAGATGTTGAACCATGCAAGCGCTGGATTCTGCAGGAGTTAAAAAAGTTGTCGCAGTTTCACCTGAAAGGCGAAGCATCAATTGCGATAGCAAACTTGTAGAGAGCTATACGGAGTAATGATATTAGCTTTATCAGCTGTATAAACTTGGACATGCAGCAGCATCGGCAACACGCAGAACTGTTGTCGACGCCATCGGCGTTTTGCCCGCGTTCGCTCAAAATGCGTGCGGCGTTGGTGACTGTTGCCGGAGCCTCTGATATAAATAGGCACTTGGTGCCGCAGCTAAACGTCGCCTCCCTTCCCTCCCCCTCCCGCCCCTCCCCCACGGCCTCTCGCGCGTAGGAAGAAGGCGCGTTTGCTCTACATATATGGTGATTGTAAAGGAGAAAAGAGACGCCTACTTCTGCAGCCCTTAAGCGAGAACGGCGCAGAACGCGCGTTTGTTCTCCGCCGTGCGTTCACTCCCCGTGAAAGACGCGCCCCTCGCGCCCTTTCACTCGCACATACAGCGTTCGGCGCGCTGAGCCGTGCTCCCTCAAGGGCTGCAGAAGATAGCGCCAACCTTTCCCTTTCCCTCAAGAACCACTTACCACCGGCGACGATTTCATCTCCAAATGACGTCATACGGAACCTCACGGCGACGGCGACGGCAACGGCGACGGCGACGCCGACGGCAGAAATCTGCTTTTGAGTGTCCATATAATTGCTATCGCAATAAAAGGCGACGAGATGTACGGATTGGTGGAATAAGAAACTTTCCGTTTAGTTGTGGGAATTTATAATATAGTCGATGGAAAAGGCACAACTTTGCAATTTTCCGACGCAACAACAATGCTTCGAGTCCTGAGGATGATTTATTCGTACTCCCGCTTTCTTGACGGCTGTACCTGGAAGTGACGAATCAAGCGGCACGATTTTCTATTGGTTCTAAAGTGTTGATTAGGTCAGCTTGGTGCGGTCTCCAAATAGCTGAGGCGTATTTAAGTTTACTTCAAATAAAAATTTCATAGGCTATTTTTCGTGTCGATGGGGGGCACAGGGCAAGGGTAGGTCTGACGTAACCAAGTGATTTAGTAGTGTCGGTAGCCAATTTGGTTATGTGGTCGGTCGAGGTCAACTTGCGGTTAATGGTGATACCAAGATAACGATATGATTCAACGGTGGATAGGGTTGTCGAGTTTAAAGAATACTGGTATTCCTTGTTAGAGTGTTTACGGCAGATCCGCATAACTTTACATTTGGAGATGTTAAGTTTCATAAGACATTTGGAACACCAGGTTTCTATTAAATGTAAGTCTTGTTGATGTATTGCATGGTCGGTTTGGTCCATGATGCGACGATAAAGTACGCAGTCATCTGCGAAAAGTCTGATAGAGGATGAAATGCCGTTAGGGAGGTCGTTTATGAAGATGAGAAAGAGAAGGGGACCGAGGACGGACCCCTGTAGTACGCCGGAGATCACGCTAGAAGTGCCAGAGCAATGATTTCCGACCACTGTGTACTGGAAGCGATTTGTAAGGAAGCAATGGAACCATGACTGTGCGAGAGGGTCGAGATTGAGGCATGAAAGTTTGGCCAAAAGTCGCTAATGGGGAACACAGTCGAATACTTTGGCAAAGTCTAGGTAGATGACGTCAGTTTGAAGTGATGAGTCTAAGTTCAGATGATGTTCAGTAACAGATCCAAAACCTGTGTATCGCATGACAAACCAGGGCGGAAACCATGTTGATTGTGAAAAAAGAAGATGACATGCTATTCGTGAATATTGACACAATGATGTGGGGCTCACGCACAGCGGGACGGCGCGCGCAAAGGTCGGCGCCATGAAAGACGACGAAGCGCGTAGGCTGCACCTTCTTCTGGCCCGCCATTAAAGAATTAAAGAGAAGCATCTATTTTTCAAGAGTCCGTCTTCGATCTACGTTACATTTTTCTGGTGGAGGTGCTGGGTACACGCTACCACTCCGAGATCGAACCCCGCCTACAAGCCTAGTGAAGTCCGGTCGAGCTGACTCCTGTTCACGTACGGACAAGCCGTCGACTTCAAGGACTGCCACCGGAGCACGAGCCTCTACCCAACCGAGTCAGAACGATGAGTACATCAGTTCCGTCTTCTTCCTCAACTGCACCGACCGAGGTCGTGCTTAATCAGCCGCTAATCCCCAAATCCTTCCATGGCGACACCTTCGAGGATGTTGAGGACTGGCTCGATCACTTTGAGCGTGTCGCAGAATTCAACAGCTGGACTCCGGAGCGCAAGCTACGCAACGCCTACTTTGCCCTCGAGGACTATGCGCGGACATGGTTTGAGAACCGTGAGGCGGCCCTATCAACATGGGACGAATTCCGACGGCAGCTAATCAGCCCATATGCCAGCCTCGATCGCAAGGAGCGAGCTGAATCTGCAATTCAGGCGAGAGCACAGCGGCCGAATGAAAGCGTCGCAATGTTTGTCGAGGATATGTGCCGGCTTTCCCGACGCGCGGATCCGTCCATGCCGGAAGAAAAGAAGCTCAGGAACTCAATGCGTGGTGCAAGCAAGAGCTATTCGGAGGCCTGATACGCAACCCACCAAGGACCGTTGCAGAGTTTCTCGCGGAAGCCATATCAATGGAAAAGGCACTGCAGCAGCGAACAAGGCAGTACAACCGCGACGTGTCGACCCTATCACGTGACCATCTCACTATACCTGTTGAGAATACCGACGCCTTGCGGGAGCTCATTAGGCTTGTTGTTCGAGAAGAGCTCCAGAAGCTTCAGGTGGCTCCGGCATCGGTACCGCGACTTGCTCTGGCTGAGGTCATGCGAGAGGAAATCAGGCAGGCAGTCCAAGTCCCAGAGCGATGCGAGACACCACAGCCCGAGATAAGCAGACACAGCCTCGCATGTCGTACGCGGAAGTTGCGCGAAGTTCGTTGTCGCCGACTTTTCACGGTGTGAGCGACGTGCCGGACTTCCATGGTGTGCGCGCCGTGGAACAAGCAACTGGCGACTTCAGGCCTCGCCGCACGCCATTCATGGCTGAAGCGCAACCACCCCGCAAGAGCGACGTATGGCGCACTGCAGACCGGAGGCTCTTGTGTTTTCATTGCGGTGAAGCCGATCACTTCTACAAGGCATGTCCTTACCGCCGAGCTGGGCTTTCACTGAATGCGCCGTGCCCACGAAATGGCAAACGCCCCTTAGAGATTGAAGCCTACCTCGCGGACAGCAGGACCTCGTTCTCCCCACGATTCCATGACACCCGGTCACCGTCACCCGCCCGAAACAGGTCTTCCAGCCCCCTCTTCACGCCGAGCGCAACAAGGCGTCGCTCACCCAGCCCTGCTTCCCGGGAAAACTGAGTCCAGCGACCTGCGGAGGAGAGCTCGCTGACGTTGCGAACGCTGAAGAGCCTCCACTACGACGACCGCGATATGACGCAATTGAGACGCAGAGAAATCAGTGCAGTTCGGTGTCAGTATCTTGCGACGTACCAGTTACCATAGATGACCACAAAGTCACGGCGTTAATCGACATGGGTGCGGACACGTCTGTCACCAGCCAGAATCTCGCACGTATGCTGAACAAAATTTCGACGCAATGGCCCGGAACTCAGATTCGTACTGCAGGAGGGCAGCTCTTAACCCCAATGGGCCGGTGCACGGCACGAGTCAACATTCGGGGCTTCACGTACATCGGGGACTTCATCATTCTTCCTGAATGTTCAAAGGACCTTATACTCGGCATGGATTTCCTTCAGGCGAACGGCGCTATCATCGACCTGCAAGAGTTCTCGAGTCAGTTTCGCTACTACGCAAGCCATAGCGCACAGTAATGACAACGACCGTGACATCGCGCTTCGCGTTGCCGACGATCACGTCACGTTGCCACCCAAGAGCAGTGTGCTTACCCTTGTCCGATGCGACATGGAGGACGTCGCCGAAGGAATTGCTGAGGCAAACATCCCCCTGCTTCTTGAGCGCCACATTTGCACAGCCAGAGGGCTTCTTGAGGTGCAAAACAAATGTTCAGTCGTTTTGCTAACAAACTTTAGCAACGAGTATCGGCATGTACCGCGAGGAACGACAATCGCATTTCTTCGAGAAATCATTCGTGTTACTGACGTTGGCACGTTGGAAATCGCATCGTCTCAGCAATCTGAGTTACCCAGCCTAAAAGAACGGATTCACATTAACGCTATTCTGCCAGACCATCAGAAAGACCGACTACTGAGTCTCGTGAACGAGTTTGCCGACTGTTTTTCAACATCGTCCAAAGTACGGCGTACGTCCATCACAAGGCACCGCATTATTACGGATGAATCCGCACGTCCTGTTCGCCAGCATCCTTACAGAGTGTCTCCAGTGGAAAGGGAAGCGATCAAGGCAGCAGGTGAAAGAGATGCTCCAAGACTACGTGATCCAGCCGTCCACAAGCCCGTGGGCCTCCCCTGTAGTGTTAGTCAGAAAGAAAAGACAACACGTTACGCTTCTGTGTAGATTACAGAAAGTTGAACCGTGTCAGCAAGCGCGATGTTTATCCACTGCCACGCATCGACGACGCACTGGATCGTCTACAACATGCCAAGTTCTTTTCTTCGTTGGATCTTAAGTCCGGATATTTGCAAATCGAAGTTGATGAACAGGATCGTGAAAAAACAGTGTTTGTGACACCTGACGGCCTTTATGAGTTCAAAGTTCTCCCCTTTGGTCTCTGTTGCGCACCTGCCACCTTTCAGCGGATGATGGATACCGTGCTTGCTGAACTCAAATGGCAAACCTGCCTCGTATACTTGGACGACGTCGTCGTGTTTTCGAGCACGTTTGACGAACATCTCGCACGACTCGAGAGCGTCCTCGCTGCGATCCGTACTGCCGACCTCACCATCAAGCCTGAAAAATGCTACTTTGGGTTCCAAGAGCTCAAATTTCTTGGCCATGTCGTTGGTCCTAAAGGCGTCCGACCAGACCCCGACAAGTTAGCTGCCGTCGCCGAGTTTTCACCACCCACAGACAAGAAGGCTGTCCAACGCTTCCTTGGTTTGTGCGCCTATTATAGACGCTTCGTCGAGGGATTCTCTAAAATTGATGAACCTCTGACACGGTTTACACGCGACGATGTGCCTTTCATTTGGGCGGAGGAGCAGCAGCAGTCATTCAATGAATTGCGCCAGCGTTTGCAAGCTGCCCCAATACTTGCCCATTTCGACGAAGACGCAGACACAGAAATCCATACTGACGCCAGCAATGCGGGTCTCGGCGCAGTTCTTGTGCAGGGGCAAGATGGTGCTGAACGCACCATTGCTTATGCGAGCCGCAGTCTCACCAAGGCTGAGAAAAACTACTCAACCACTGAAAAAGAATGTTTAGCGGTTGTGTACAATTAGTAAATTCCGACCCTACTTGTACGGTAGACCCTTTAAGGCTGTCAGCGACCACCACGCCCTGTGCTGGCTTGCCAACCTCAAGGATCCTTCAGGCAGACTAGCCCGTTGGAGCCTGCGCTTACAAGAGTCCGACGTTACCGTTGTCTACCTATCTGGAAGGAAGCACAGTGACGCTGACTGTTTGTCACGCACACCGCTCCCTACGACATCATCGGACCCTGACTATGACTTGCCATTTGTCGGCGTTGTCGACGCCGTAAAGATGGCTGAGCACCAGTGCGCTGACCCTGAGCTGCTGCCGCTGATCGAGCACCTTCAAGGAGTTGAAGGTGTTTTACCTCGCTCGCTCGTGTGCGGCTTATCCTCGTACTGTTTGCGCAACAACGTCCTTTACAGTAAAAACTGCGGAAGTGGTCCAAATACGTACCTTCTTGTCGTGCCGTCGGCGCTGCGCCAAGACATTTTTCAAGCCTGCCATAATGAGCCATGCGCGGAACACCTGGGATTCGCTAAGACATTATGAAGGATACGACAGAAGTATTACTGGCCCCGGCTTTTTTCTTCTGTTCAACGCTACGCGAAGACCTGCCGCGATTGTCAGCGCCGCAAGAAACCGCCCTTTAAACCGGCTGGCTTTCTCCACCCTGTGGACCCTCCTCAATCTGTCAAGCCTGTGGACAGCGTACTCTGCGTACGCTAGGCTATCGTGTAGTAGCTCGTGATCATCAGCAATATTTGGATGTAGCCACGATTCTGTAAGTATAGCGAGGTCACTATCGCTGTCTCTTAAAATACATTCTACGGCATCTATCTTAGGTAGATAACTACGCACGTTTCCGACCAAGACGGACATATTTTGATAAACGGGATTAGCGATCGGGGCGAGGCAGGATTTTGGGGCAGGAGGAGGACGCGCATGCCTAGAAAAACGCAGGGACTGCTACGCCTTCAGTTCAACAATACAATCAGATTCAGCATTGTACGTGAATTGCTTGACATCAAGTAGAATCCGGTCAAAGCGAAGTTTAAATGTTTTGCCGCTCAGTTGTCCATGAAGATAAAGTTTCCTTCGCGCCTGTCGACCTCTGGCTGAATGGTCATCGCGAATCGAAAAACTCGTGCCTTTGAGCCTGAAAGCCACTGCAAGAGCTCTAGATTTATCTTTAAATCTTGCATATTTTACAATGATAGGCCTAGTTTTGTCTTGCTGGTAGAACCAAGCCGGTGCTCACGCTCCAAGTTGTCTATACTTATGGACAAACCGAGTTTCTCGGAAGCCGATTGATACTATTTTTGTCGGGGACTGAAGCCAAGTCTCGCCTTTTGTGTCTTGAATTTCACAAAAAATCAAGTTTGAACGACGCAAGCGGTTTTTGCGTCATTGCATTTTTCGGTAAGAACTTTGATTTCAGTGGAAAGGTTTCGCAAGGCTATTATTCACATCTCCTTTTAAGCCTTTTTCATTTGACTGAGTCGATTGCAAAATCTTCTCCAGGGCATCAACATGAGCCGAAAGGCTGGTCATAAGAGTCTCGATGCTAGTCTGTGATGCACGGATTAGATAAATTTCGGACAGAACGGAACTCTGCGATGTTTTGATACGAGATATGGCCTCTGCAATAGTTTCAATGGACTGGGGTGAAACATCATCGGGTCCTGGATTTGATTCCACGTTTCCCGACACTAACAGGAGCAGATGAACTGCTTGATCATTGATCTAGAGAGACAACGGCGTTCCACACAACAGCCTACGACAAGTACCAAGAACACAAGGGCGGCACGACACTACAAGAAAACAGTGATTTCCAGAGTGGGCGCAAGCTGCTTTCGAAAGGTAACTGACCTTCGTCAAGAAGGGCATTTTTGTGACCACTGTCGATGCGGTGACGTGCCCCAACTCGGTCCAGTCTGACGTTGCAATATGTGGTCGATGCGGCTGTCCCTCGGACATATTTGCTCCGTGTTACCAGACGATGAACCGGACTGTACCGGAAACGGCTTGTGTGCGGTGACTTACGAGGAATCGTTCAGGACCATGGGTAGCATGTGCGCGGGTGCGCTTTGGTGATAAGTCAAGAACAGGTGGCTGCCGTGGAAGCCCAGCTGAAACGACGATGCGAGCCACAGGACGAAAACCTGCGTCAAGAAGGGCATTTTTGTGACCACTGTTGAGCATAAATAGGCACTTGGTGCCGCAGCTAAACGTCGCCTCCCTTCCCTCCCCCTCCCCCACGGCCTCTCGCGCGTCCGAAGAAGCGCGTTTGCTCTACATATATGGTGATTGTAAAGGAGAAAAGAGACGCCTACTCTGCAGCCCTTAAGCGAGCACGGCGCAGAACGCGCGTTTGTTCTCCGCCGTGCGTTCACTCCCGTGAAAGACGCGCCCCTCGCCTCTTTCACTCGCACATACAGCGTTCGGCGCGCGGCGACGATTTCATCTCCAAAGACGTCATACGAACCTCACGGCGACGGCGACGGCGACGGCGACGGCGACGCCGACGGCGACGGCGACGCCGACGGCAGAAATCTGCTTTGAGTGTCCATAATTGCTATCGCAATAAAAGCTGTTTGACCTTACAGAGAAGTTCATACCAAGTATTGAATTGGCTAGGCTCCAGAAGCGTTAAAAGCCATGGATCACCTTTCATTATTGAGGCTAGTTAAAAAACGAAAGGAAAGCATGTGTTTCAAAGAAAAGAATAAAAAATACACGCGTATTTTAAAAGGCTACAAGAATTAACACGCGAATACAAAAGCCTGTCAAAAAAGAAAAGCAATAGAACAGTATCTCAAACGATTAAATGACAAAATGAAAACAAATCCTAAACCGTTCTCGCAGTATTTGAAGAGATGTGGGTCTGATCTTGTTGGAATAAACGAAATTATTTACAATGAAGGCACTCTTTCTGACAATGCAGAAAAAGCAGCATGCCTAAACAGATACTTCCAATCAGTCTTTCTTTTTCTATCTGCATGCAGCCCACAATCATCAAATAGCAACGTTCCTCTTATGCAACCAATCGAACTTAGCATTATCGGCATTGAATCTCTACTAAAGAACCTTGACGAAAGTAAGGCTATTGTTCCTGATGGTATCTCTCCAAGAATTTTAACACAGCGTGCTCAAGCCGTCTTGCTTTACCTTTGTTTAATTTTTCACAAGTCATTAACTACTGGTAAGATGCCATAGGACTGGAAAATAGCAAATTCACAAAGAGGCTCTAAAAAAGAAGTTACTAATTATAGACCTATCTAACTTCGATTTCGTGGAAGATCATGAAACATCTAATGGACAACACGTTGCTTACGAACAGACAACACGGATTTCGCAAGAGGTTTTCATGTACGACACAACTGATTGAATTTTATGATAACCTAGCGTCTCTACTTGATTTGGGTGGGCAAATAGACTGCATATTTCTAGACTTCCGCAAAGCATTTGAAAGTGTTTGCCATGCTTTACTACTTCATAAACTTCGAATGTTAAATATAGATTCTAGTGGTTTCAGCTGGATAGAAAACTATTTGTCAAGTCGCCGTCAACGTGTCGTTCTGAATGGTAATAATTCAGATTATCTTGGGGTCACATCAGGCGTCCCGCAAGGATCGCTTCTGGGGCCTCTTCCTTTTCTCATATATATTAATGACATTAACTTAGGTATTGACTCTAACAGGCTGCTCTTCACAAATGACTGTATTGTGTATAGAAAAGTTGATAACGAACATGATGTTCTCAAACTGCAGGCCGACCTAGAACGTATTTGCGAATGTTGCTCTAAGTGGAAAATGAATTTCAAAACGGGTCAGTGTGTCCATGTTCGGTTTACTAAGAAGAAAAATTTAAGCGATGCCAACTATCAAATGAATAATATTTTAAGTAAGAAATTCACGACTAAAAAATATTTGGGCGTGATGCTGTCGCGCGACTGCTCTTTGCGGGTGCATGTGGAATGTGTGGTTGGCAAAGCGGCAGTTGCTTTGAATTGTATTCAAAGACATTTCAAATGTGCAAATTCTCACCTTACAAGAATGGCGTACCTAACTTGTATACGACCTATTTGCTTGTACCCTTTGGGACCCGTCACAGATTTCTCCTAAAAATAAACTAGAAAAAAAATACAAAACAGAGCAGCCAGGTTCGTCTCGGGTAGGTACGGGAGGAAGTACAGTTGCACAGCAATGAAAAAAGAGCTCAATTGGGAATCCCTGTCGTCTCGCTGAAAGAAACTGCGGCTAAAGCTTCTGTATGAAATCTATAATAACAAAAATGGAATTGATAGGTAAATGTACTTAAAACCGCCGAACTATATGTCGGCACGCACTGACCACCAGTGCAAAATTAGGGAATAGCGGGTTGCGACGCGCCTGTAAGCCAATTATGCTCTTGTTAAAGCTATCGCTCAGTGGAATCGACTTTCATGTAGACAGGTGTGCAGTGCGAACCAAGATGTTTTTTTTTTTCATGTGTGTAACCCCTCCGCTGTAACGCTTTCGGGCTAAGCGGGGATATGTCTGAATAATAAATAAAGAAATGTCCATAGACTCTAAGCTATGGGGTTTTACGTGCCAAAACCACGATCTGATTATGAGGCACGCCGTAGTGGGGGACTCCGGAAATTTGGACCACCTCGGGTTCTTTAACGTGCAGCCTAAATCTAAGTACACGGGTGTTTTCGCATTTCGCCCCACCGAAATGCGGCCACCATGGCCGGGATTCGATCTCGCGACCTTGTGTTTAGAAGCCCCAACACCATAGCCACTAAGCAACCACGGCGGGTTGTCCATAGACTCTGCACCGCTGTCTGTATTTCTAAATTTTTGACATGTGCTTCCCAGCGTTTGTTTGAAAGCATGATTACAATGCACTAAATCGCCCTCCGGAAAGCTCCGCCCGGAGCCCTTACTAAGCGCACATATGTAGTAATCCTATACTTCCGTGCGTACAGTATCACACCGCCCCAGGAAGATATCTAGCAGATAAGATATTGACATTGTCTTTTCGTCGAAAAGCAAACATGGCAACATTTCTGCGGCAAATAAAATAAGGGCTTCACGCAGAGCAGTTCGTCAGGATAGTGACAGTTCAGTGAAACACACCTCCAGCTTTATGACCTGTGGCGTTGGTGTTGTTTACAAGGTGCCGCTTTTTTGTGGCAAGGTGCATATTGGCAATATCGCGCGTTGTATCAACGCCCGCCTGACAGAACACCATAATTCCTTAAAGTACACGCTCATTTCTCATTTCTCTAGCTGTTGACGTTAATGTAGTTTTTTTTTATTATTAATTTCCTTGCAATAAAGACTTGCTTGAATGGATGATGTATGGTGTGTATATGTGTGCTGTAAGATCGGCGCTGTGCATGAATTGAAGCCGTGCTTTGTGATATGTGTTGTTGTGTACCCAGTGATCATATCTGGTCGTTGCCCTGTAGCGTATGCCAGAGAGGGGAGCGTTCAGCTTAAAAGCTGGGTATCTGCCTCTGTCACTGGACGGCAACAGTATGAACGCCCTGCACACAGTGGAAAGAGCGGCCACTTACTTGCGGATGTGACAGCCGGTGTAAGGGTCACCCTGGCTCGAAGCGTCCTACGCACATTTAACTCTCCCCCCGCCCCCCTTGTAATGTACAGGGAAGGGAGCAGGCACACAATGGGAGAAGTGCGCGTCAGTCGCAGGGACTTTTCACATTAGTGCAACGAGGTGAGGGGTTCATGTAGGTGGGCACTTGACGGAATATGTTGAGTAGGAGGGCTGTGTGGCTGCTGGTCAGCAGCAGTATTGTGAGGGTTCACAGCGTGGCCTTGAATCCAGCTACCTGCGTCAAGGTGCACAGGATTCATAGAGTTATAGAGTTACGGGGATTATTTTGCAGACATTGGCATCGTAATGAGACACAAAGGTCAGCGTACCCAAGCCATAGCTGAACCATATCATATTCATAAGCACGCGCAGGTGAGCATAATGCAGTGCTACGTTTCCTTAACACAGGAAGAACGTGCATAGCCGAATAATATTGTTGTGCAATTATATTCAGAATATTCCCCGTGTACGGTGTGAGGTTCTTTTGTGATAACTCTTGTTCACATTTTTTTTTTGCCGTTTTCGTTTTTTGGCACGTTGCGATGTAAGTATGTAATTGTCACGTGTTTTCATTAAAGTCTTAGTTGAAAGACAGCGCATGGGTCGTACCTTCTTGTCCGTGCGCATTCGTTGCGCGGTTACACGATGAACGCTACGCTATGCTCTGACGCTCCGATCAGCATATGAAGTTCCAGCGCATATTTCTTTGGTGGCTGGTAGCCAGGATCAAAGCGGCTGAGAAAGACCTCACTTCAAAGTGTTTGTTTGGCGGGCAACCTTTAAACATAACGTCCCTGCTCGTCGATCATTTGATGACAGATCAAGGAACACATGGCTCTCCCTCGTCGTAGAGAGCACCAACCTGTCTGCAAAAATGATTTCGAATTTGTCATCTCTCTCCGTTGACGTCATCTGGCTAACAAATGGCGCTGCAGAATGAGTGTTTGAACCTTTGCATGACACGTAGCATTGTTGTAAAACATATTAAAGGTCATGTTAGGATTATGTTAGCAAGTCATGCAAGGTTTCAATGTGCACGAACAAACTTCTTGCAACTCAGGCAGAACACGACGTTTGGTTGAAATGGCGTACCAGTGTCGTTCTCTCTCTCTCTCTTTTTTTTCTTTTTTTTCTCTGGCGCTCAGGCGGCCCTCATGTTTACATGCAACGAATCGAGACAAACTTCATTGAGACATGGGACTTTTGCGAGACAAGTGTCTGTGTTCGCGGCATTCGCCTGATGCCGCTGAAGCCTTACTGATATTGTGAAGCGATGATTCATCGGCTTCTTGGCTGATATAGTTTGCAATGAACAGGTTTGGATTCAGCACTGGCGTAGAAAAACAAATTTTGGAGCTTGGCACCCAAAAATGGCATGGTTGTTACTATAGCTGCGCCAGAGTGGAGGGCTGTGTAATGATTTCGACCACCTGGTGCTCTTCAATACACACCGAAATCTAAGTACAAGAGCGTTCCTTGCTTTTCACCCTCATCAAAATGTGCCCGCCGCGATGGGGAATCGAACTCGGCACCTGACGCTCAGCCGCAAGATTTCTTAGCCTGAAGACCTCAGGAACACTTTTTTATCGCTTCATATAACAGTCCATTCAAAATTTGAGCGCCGATATCCTAATGTAAGAAATGCTGTCCATCGTCAGTTTTGTTAGGTATCTCTTCTTATAGTTGAATCAAAGAGAAATGCAAGCCTAGTTTTGCAAATTATTTCCCATTTGTGCAGTAAATGAGAACAACAAAGAGGGTCGTTTTTGTGTTATGACAATTTTTAACATGACACATCTTTTTGTGTTCAGTACCATATTGAGAGCTCGCGTATTGAATTGATGTCCACAAGTAGAACAAAAATATTCCAGTAGAAATATCAACAAGTTGCATGCTAGGTTGCTGTCGAAGTTAGGCCCATATTCACAAGCGGAACTGAAATAGGGCGTCAAAAAGTACGGGAAAAATACAAGTGTTAGGAAAGCTTTAGGAGAGTTCTTCAAAAACGACACTTAAGATTCACTTTCGAAAGTAACACTTTTCGAGGCAAGTATGTCGTCTGGTGTCGAGGATACGTAAACAATTTACGTGTACGGTCGGTTTAATCTTTAAAAAAATTTTTGCAGCAGAGTGATGCGGATATAAACGTTGCAGTGCATGCACGCGCAATCTGCTCATTAAAATACAAAGAACTATTGGGTTTAGCGCTTTACTCAAACTCGTCTGACCACAAGTTCACATCTGTTCTCGCAGCCACTGCGCTTGTGTGTTCGCCGTCGCGACTTTTCTTGGTTTTCGTGCTGAAAACGTGCGGTGTTTGTGCGTAGAGAGTGTACGTGTGTGTGTTGTGTTTTAAAAAAGAAAACAAACTGTTCCGAAGAAGAACGGGCCGTGCTCCTGCAGCGAGCTCATTTCGTGCAATAAAGAAATTGAAATATTTACATTAATTAAACAATAACGAGGTCCCCGGTAACAACCTGAAAGGTGCCGGCGCCGTACAATCGCAGAGCGATCAGAAGCTGGATCAGCGGCGGTACAAGGTGACCGCGTTCGTTGTCTTTTGGGGGCAGTGGCAGCATTTCCAACAGCCTGCAGCACCGCTTTCTTGGAAATGCGGTACCGCCACGAGAATTCCGCGTCGTTGTATACTTCCATGGGATTATGTCGATCCCTAAGCAATGGCCGTAGTGGTCGCGCGTATTGGTATGACTCATCCTCCGTAATATCGCGCACACACCCGGCGAAACCCCCGAAGTCGGCGAGGCTGCCGTAGAAGTCGGCCATCTTGCTTGTTAGGCGACAGTAGCGAAAGTCGCACTTAAGGTTGTCAACCAGTGCTACTTGACTTTCCTGCACTGAAGGGTCGATTAAACTTTAGCTTAAGTACAATATTTGTTTTTGAAACGCGTTAAGCATCGACCGGCTACTTAAGCCATAAGTTAAGGGTAAGTTCCGTTTGTGAATACGGGCCTTAGAAACGCTGCCCTGCGTAAACAGAAACAAGAAAAAAAAACGGAAACAGTGCTGAAAAATGAACTGCCCAAATTAAAGAAAGTAGGTCAATGGGTGAGCAGAAGCCCTACGCAGAAGGGAGGTGTGTATGGTTTGCGCCGTAGTGTTTCCTACAAAAATTGCTATAGGGAACGTTGATGTCGTGTTTACGAGCACTGAAAGTAGGCTGAGTCACCTAGCATGGCAATGATCAGTGCAGTAGTACATTATATTCCCTTAACTTCGCCCTTCCGGCTTCAAACAACTTTTGCATGTGGAAGATTACCGTTCTGAACAAAGTATTGCGTCATGAATTCAACAATGACTTCATGCGGGGAAAAAATAATATGTTGCTCTGAAATAGAGACAGATAAAGCACAAAAATAACGCCAACAAAACATCTGAAGCCTCAAGCATGGAGATCATACAAATACATGCACTGTACTTATAATATTCATGTCAGCTGAACGATCACAGCACCAGAGAGAGAGAGACAGAGATACAAGCTTTAATGATATGATGGATATGTTAGCCTGGCTGATTGCCCGACGTGCTGCTTCATATGCTGGAGACGATTATGATGCACAGTGATAACCACTTGAACAGCACATACAGTCACGCACACACATTTACACTATAGAGATAATTCCTTCAAGAAATGTTTCAAGGAAACTGAATCGCTCGCGCGGCGTCAATTTGGGCAGTCCTGAAGAACTATGCTTCCAGAGAACGTGTTTGCTGTGCATTGGGTGCTCGTTAAAAATTCCCAGGTGGTCAAAATTATTACTGAATGCCTCACTAAGGCGCCGCTTAAATTATATCGTAGTTTTGGCACGTGAAACCCCAGGATTCAATTTTAATTAGGAACGTGTTCACGGACGGCAACCGGGGTGGCCGAACCTATAGAAGTAACAACGACCACGTGAGAACTCGGATGATCTGGAAGTAGGACTTGTAATGTCACAGGCCACAAGGTGGCAGCTAACTCAGGCAGCATGCAACGACGTTTCTATTTCAGAATGCTATTTCTGCGTTGGACTCCAGTCGCTTTGAACTTTTGTTTCTCGTGAGGCTTATTCCAAAGAGTACAAAAATGACAAGCATAACACTTATTCAAAAAAAAAAAAGAAGTTTAGCAGAACCTTGGTAGGAGTCTGTCAGAGTGATTAATAGTGTGTTCTGTTGTTCATTTTGTTAAAGTAATGTAATAAAGATCAAGGCAGAAAAACGACGACGCAGAGCCTACATTGAAATGATTTGCTTTGGAAAGCGCACGCACATTAAGGAAACTAAAATGCGTAAAGAACCAAACAAAGGACATCCTACAAGACACATGACAGGCTTTCAAAGATGAGGCGAACTGCAAGAACTCGGGAGACGGCACCGGGTCGTGTCCAGAGGTGCTATGCAGGATGTGCCGAGTTTCTCGTTCCCACGAGTTTTACCCGAATTTGCTCGATGACAGTCAGTGAACGGAGATAGCAAGGAACGCGCAATAAGAGCAGGCAAAAAGAAATGTCGAGATCAAGCCGCGTATGACATGAGCGCACCCTGCGCGGCACAGTGCTTCCACGCTTCCAGCACAGAAGACTGCGCAACAAAACGCGCCAGCGCCGCGTATTGTTATCAACGTATTATCGCAATTTAGCAATACCGTCACTGTCCCGCTGTCTATCTGCACACTTGCCGTGAGCCGTTTGCCACGGCTTTCTCGGGCGCGTCAAGGGCGTGCCTCCTCTTTCGAGCATTATCTTTCTATCCTGCGTCGAATGTGAACAGGGCACATGCGGTGCATTCTTGCTCCTACACTTTCCCTCAATCGAATACCTTGAAATACAACAAATAAGATACCAAACATTTTATTTCTTAAAGTATCAGTTTTTCGTTATGAATAATAAAATTTGTGATGACAAACGGAGATCGAGCGAATTATTAAATTTTGCACTTTTTTGCCGCGAGTGGCTACAGTGAGGCGAAAGCTTACTAGCGGATACATTCTAGAGGGTCGCACGCACGAGGGAGTTCATGCGGTGAGCAGTCGCCAGGGGCGCTGCAGTGCTATTCTCGGTAAAGTCGATGTGATAATGACGCATAAAGTCAGTTATGACAAGGATTTGTCCATTCCCTGTCTATTAGGGGAATGACAACGCAGCGCTGCGGCATGGCTGTTCACCGCAGGTGCTTTCACTGAGGCGGCTATTAAGGCCGCCGCTTTACCAACTGAAACGACACCCTAGCCATAGAGACGGGAGCAACGGCTGTCGCTGCAAAATTGCTGTGCGGTATTCTAGGGTCCGTAGTCACGCAGCACAGTGAAAATGCACCAGTTTATCTGCGTGCGCGAAGTCTCCGCGATGCATTGCGAAGAAGAGCGTGCTGCCTAGCGACACAATTCATCGCTTGTCACCGGTTGCCCAGTGAAGGTGCCTCCGTGCGCATGTACGCAGACTTTGAGTGTGTTGTTCACTCAAATGTGCTTGCCGGTTGCCTCTGCTGCTGAGCTAACAACAATCGTAGATGGATATCGTAACGACAGCGCAACAATCGCATTTTTGCGGGTGATGGCTCTTGTGTGCAGTTAGGAAATTAGACTTCAAACGCTGGAAGGTGTTGCAATTGTTTATGTGCCGTGCTTGTGACGAAGAAATGCCATCGCCCTGGGTTGTGTTTGGGCTGACCGCTGATCGTGTTGCCGACACTGCGGCTCCGCTACATCACTGATGACATAGCAGCCATCTAAAATGACAGCTGCGATACGTTGTCGTTAGAAAACACTACGCACTGCTCAGGATCGTCGTCCACTACGCCGCATCGACGCCTTGGAAACAGCTACAGTGACGTGCCGATAATTATTTGCTGTGCGCTACGTCGCCCCAATGCAGGCAAATGAACCGCGTTGTGGGGCCATCACAGCCCAAGAATATATATGCTTAAGCCAGCGAAAGTCAACGCTTTTTTTTTATAGTGGGGCTCAGTACATCACCGATGTTAGTGTGTCGTGCGTGTTTTATTTCGCCGGTCAAGATTGTTAATTCCTCTCAGTTCCGCACCACGTCGCTGTTGCCGGAAAATAAGTTGGGTGTGGCCCAACCGTGGTGGGCGCGCACAAGAGTTACATGCCTCGCGCGGGGCGTGACCTATGGTTTTGATTGACAGGCGAACTCGTGCCAAACTCGTACAGCGCGAAACCCCCCTCGAGTTGAACTCGTGAACATGGCGGCGGCAGCAGCAGCCTGTGTAATCGCATCCAGCGGCAGTAAGCGTCAATGTGACCGTCTGGACCCGTTCACCTAGATGACCGACGTAGAGTTTCAGCGTCATTTTTGCCTTTCCAAAACGTCAGTGCGCTGGCTGTGTGACGAGTTAGGCGAAGGCCCTCGTCTCCGGAGACAGCGTGGAGGGCAAATTATGCTTTCCGAGCACAGAGTGGTGTGACTAGGCTACGGAGGAAAAGTTTGTGCGATCGCTTCGGCTCTCTCCTGTTTCAAGCGCTGCTCGTCCACCACGCCCCAGCCTCAGGCCAGGTCCGGCGTCGTCATCGGAGTACTGGGGCAGCTGCGAGCACCTGGGGTTCAACCCGGACCAACCAACCTGCGCAGGCGAAGTGGTCACATTATATTGGAAGACTCAGAATGGACGCCGGGCTGACTTCCGGTGCAACAGGGGCCGAAATCAGTTTTCGCAGTTACACGGTACTGCTACACTGCACGGGCAGGGAGGCGAAGAAAGTTACTTCGCCAACACGGACCACGTGAGGAAAAGCGTAGACATATGGCTGTTGAAGTAGATGACCGGCGATTTGTTCCATCAGAGCACGCCATCGCCGGCTGGAAGAACTACCCCCGTAAGGTCGCGAGGGACGAACTGCTGGCGCGACTTCCACTCGGTGGCGTGCTTGCGGTTGATAAGGTACATCAACGCTTTGTCTAGTTCATGTTTTCTTCGAATCGTCCAGTGAGCACCTATCTATCTAGATGAACAATCAAATTTATGCTCCTTAATTCATATAGTTTACTATGTTTACATATATGTGCCCACGAGGTCGCACATAACTAGCAATCAAGCATAATGAAGGAAACTACAGTTAGTCTAAATTCAGTCACAGTCACACGATAATAGACAATGGCCAGATGAGGTGGAAAACTTTATGCTAAATTAGCCTGCGTGCATCTGCGTTAGCAAATGTGAAGTTTGCACCTACGATTTGCGCCTTAATGCTATGAAATATAACTAGTGTAAAGGCGTTTATTAGACACCAGACACCAGCAAATAATTCTGCGCGCTGTAAACTGTCAATGGCGTCACCTATGCGCGGGAGGGGGTAGACGTCCTTGTGCGTGATGTTGTTGGGGCGCCGGTAGTCGACACAGAACCGCACAGAACCATATTTCTTCGTAACGAGGACGACAGGGGATGCCCATGGACTGTTCGAAGGTCGTATCACCTCGCGGCAAAGCATGTCGTCGACCTGTTCATTGATTACACGACGCTCTGCAGGAGATACACGATACGGCCGTTGCCGCAATGGCGGGTGCGAGCCAGTGTCGATGTGGTGCGTAAAAGTGGATGTCCGGCCTAGGGAAGTTTGCCCGACATCGAAAGAAGAACGAAATTCTTCTAAAAGGCACAAAAGTTGAGATCGCTGGACCGGCGTAAGGTCATCGGCGATAGAAGAACCGAACACATCCCTGGAAGGTCCCTCACAGGTAGAAAGAGCAGTGATCGCACTGGAACTAGCACAGCAATGTTCATCGGGGAGGTCTATAACCTGCACGTCTTCGATTGCTGTAAATGGCCGAGACATTTCCCTCGGAGCAGCATCACAGAGTATGGAAATGGGTTGCAAACGAAAATGGTGATGTAGCCCTCTTTGATGTCCACCGTCGCAAAAGGTAGCAGCAGGCCTGTCCGGGTGAGAAAGCGGTCAGATGGAGACAGTAGTGCCACAGCGTCGGAGAGGCCGCTGCAGTGCATGGGCACGACCGTTGACGTGTAAGGAATAACGTGGGTGTCGTCTTGAACAAGTAGCTTCCTCAACAGCGAAGTATTGTCGGTGAGCGGCAAATCTAACAGCGGCGAGAGTTTCATCTCGGCCCGTGCGCAATGGATAAAGGCGTTGTGGCGCGAGAGGAAATCCCAGCCGAGGATAACGTCATGAGAACACGAGGTGAGGATGATGAATTCTATGGCGTACAGAAGGTCGTCAATAACAATACGAGCAGTGCAAGCCCCTAAAGGGGTGGATATGCTGAGCACTGGCTGTGCGGAGGGACAGTCCAGAAAGGGGCGTCGTGACTTTCCAAAGTAGGCGGCAAAGCTTAGCGTCCATAACACACACGGCGGCTCCAGTGTCCACGAGTGCAGATGCGCGAACACTGTCAACAAACACTTCGATCACATTTGACGGACTGCGTTGAGGACTTTCACGTTTCGATGGCGCCGCAGCCCTTGCCTCTTGGACTGCGGCGATTAGTTTTCCTCGTCCCGAGTTACGGGACGGGGTCGCATCGGCGACATTGCGCGACGGCGTGGAGACAGTGAACGGCGGGTAGTTGGCATCGGGCGCAGAGTCGGTGACATAGCCGAATGGGGGTCGGAATATGGACGGTTGAACTGGTTTGTAACGGCTGATGCGGCGCTAGGCGGCTGAACGCGATTACAATAACGAGCGATGTGACCGGCATAGCCGCACGCAAAGCATATCGGCCGGTTGTCGGAAGTACGCCACCAGTTCGCTGGGGTAGGTCACATCCAGGTAAGAGGTCGCGTTGTACAGGGCGGCTGCTGGTATGACGGCATGTGGGCTGCGGTCTGGGCCTAGCCGCAACGTTGGCATAATCGAGAGGCACACTCGGAGAGAGTGGTTCAGTCCTCGCGACGACTTCAGCGTAACTGAAAGGAGCAGCCGTCGGGACCTGTTGGGGCGTCGCGACGACATCAGCGTAGCTTAGTGGAGCGGCCGCAGGAAGATGTTGATGCTGGTTTGGCAAGACCTCGGCGATTCCTGCTCGATCACGCGACGGAGCGTGAGCATAACATTCGTTGCGGGCTGTTGCACATCGGGTGACTGAGCGAAGGAGAGCTGGCGTGCAACTTCCTCCCGAACGAACGCTTTCATTTCTGTAAGCAGTGCGGACTGGTCGGAGATGGTGGTCAAACCAGCAATGTGTTCGTTACGCGATGAAGGGCAACGTGTCAATGAGCACTGCCTTCGCAGCTCCTCGTAGCTTTGGCAGAGAGTAACGATGTCTGACACGGACAGAGGATTTTTCACAAGTAGCATGTTGAATGCATTGTCTTCGATTCCTTTCATGACATTTCGTATTTTGTCGGATTTCGACATCGTCGCGTTGACTCTTTTGCACAAGTCCAGCACATCTTCAATATAACTGGTAAAGGATTCACCCGGCTGCTGTGCACGTTCGCGCAAACGCGATTGTGCTTGCAGCTTGCGCACCGCAGGGCGACCAAACACCACCACCAAAGAAGTCTTGAACAAGGACCACGTCGGAAAATCGGTCTCATGGTTGTTGTACCAGAGTCTGGCTACACCCGTGAGATAGAAGATCACATTGCTGAGCTTTGCGAGGTCGTCCCATTTGTTGTGAGCGTTTACGCTCTCATACGTTGTCAGCCAGTCCTCCACATCGGTTTCGTCCGCGCCGCTGAAAATGGCAGGGTCCCTGTGGCGAGGCACACAATGACGGACAGAGGAGGCGCTTGCTGGGATGGGGTACGTGGCCCTTGCTGGGATGCGTCTTCGGGCATGGTTGAGCGTAGGGCACGGGATCGAAACTCCAGGATTTATGCTGTGGGCAGAAGCACTCTGCACCACTTGTAAAGGCGTTTATTAAACACCAGCCGTTTGGGCCGTCCGTTGTTTGAAGGTCCGAGCTCTCAGCACGAGCGGCGTTTCTCGAGGAAAGCGCAGGAGGGATCGACCCACTAGAAAGGGCTGGAGAGCGTGACCCGCTATGGCGTTCGTATTTTTCGCTACATTAGCAATATTTAGTTCCATACTCAACAGCTAATGATTACGCGATGTCAATGTCACGTTTAATTATTTATTAAAATACCACCTCCTTATTTCTATTGTGCTGTGTTTAGCAGTCTCCAACAGTCATTCTCAAGCATATACAGTCTGTCAATTAGTTTTCAAGCACTCATGCGCAACCTAAGCTATTATACTTAACTAAGGATATGAAATTTGACACGCGGACGATACAATATGACGTCAGTAATTGAAAATGCTCCGCGTCTAGTCCTACTCTACCCCACGACAACTTTCAGTGGCAGTGCATTCAAAGCCATATGGGTGGAGCTTCGGTACGTGCGATACTACGACAAGAAGTCTGAAAGTTCTGATCGCGGTTTCTGATTTATCAGCGCATTCCGCACGTGAGCGTTTTTTCTTTATTAAGCGTTTTCATGTGAGCTCTTTCGGCACACAAATATCCGTGAAATAGTGCCAAGGTAAATCGGATATTTATAACATCCCCGAAAGCTAGCATAAATATTGATATAATGGATGTCTGGCGCACTGAAGAAGAAAAAATCAATGAATGCAATAGCAACATGTTAGAACATTACACGAAGTGTAAGACTCAAAGTGGTAGCGGATATATGAATTGAAACAAACGTGACTTGACCACGTAAAGACAAGCTAATATGCTATGGGTCCTTTGTCTGAATCCTGCCATCGGACAATCTATTTAAATTCATTAATTAAAGCTAACCTCTTTTTTAGCCAATTTACCACCACTTTTCCGTACAGGGTATGTTTCATAACTCTTTGCTGGGCTGATCCCAGAGGTAGCGCACAGCCGCGCCAATAAAATTGCGTAATTTTAATGTTTTTGCTCTCTCATTGTTTCTCGGCCTCGATCTAGAGAAGGCCTTTGACAATGTTTCACACTCCCACATACTCGAATCCATCTCTCGCCTCAACCTAGGAACCAACTTTCACTAGTTCGCCAGCTCGTTCCTTAGGGATAGAAGAGCCACTATCAAGCTAGGTGACCTCAAGTCTGAGCCCTACGATCTGGGTTCCTTCGGCACTCCGCAGGGCTCAGTCGTCTCTCCGCTGCTGTTTAACATTGCCTTGTGCAGGCTTGCTGCTGAGCTCTCAAACCTAGGACGGCATCAAGTACTCCCTCTACGCGGACGATATTACCATATGGCGTGTCGGTGGCTCGGAGGGCTGCGTGCAGAGCTCCCTTCAGGAGGCCGTCGACTGTGTTGAAGTGTACATCAAGGAAATCGGTCTCAAGCTCTCGCCGTCAAAGCCCGAACTTCTTTTATATCGGCCCACGAGAAGGAGTCCTAAACCCAAAACTGGAAACCACTGGCCGACGTCGACATTAGGCTGCATACGGCTGCGGGGAAGCAGGTCCCGAGGGTGGATTTCATACGTTTTCTGGGCATGATCATCGAAGCCAACGGACAGAACGTCAGCACGATCGACCGTCTGACTTCCAACGCGGAAGGGGTGTTCCGATTAATCGCTAGGATCTCTAACAATCGGGGTGGTCTTCGGGAGGACAACCTCCTCAGACTGTTCCATGCCTTTTTGATGAGCCACATAAACTATTTCGCATCCATGTACAAGTGGCAATGCCACGAGAGGACTAAATTAAACACTCTCATCCGAAAAAGCATCAAGAGAGTCCTAGGTCTTCCGATGCACACGAGCACAGAGAAACTGATGGACCTTGGAGTCCACAATACGCTTGAAGAAGTCATCGAGGCTCAGTAAACGGCACAGGTTGCCAGGCTTTCAATTACATCAGCAGGGAGTAATATCCTGATTGACACGGGACACAACCTCCTCACGCTCGAAGTGCAAAACACACATCTCTCTGATCGCATGAGATCTTGCATCAAGGTCTCTTCTCTTCCACGAAATATGCACCCACAATACAACGTGGGCAGGCGTCTCGCTCGAGCCTCCTCTCTTTTAGCCCACGCTCACGCCCACTCTCCGCTTGCATGCTTTGTCGATGCCGCTCAGTAGGCCGCTTCCGCTCACTTTGCAGTAGTATCCACAGATACTAAGGGTAGGATTCTATCCTCAGCATCGGTTCGAACCTCTTCTTCTCACAAAGCAGAGCAGATGGCCATTGCACTTGATCCGCAAAGAACGGATATTTACACTGACTCTAGATCCGCTGCTAGGGTCTTCGCTTCTGGGACCGTCTGCAAGGAAGTTTTTAGAACTCTCGCTCACAAGGAACTCACACACCACACCATCACTTGGTTCCCTACTCATCTTGGCTCGAGGGTCGGGGGTGCCTTTCCAATGTCAACGAGCTAGCCCACTCCCACGCACGAGGTCTCACTTGCCGCGCCGGGGCTTCCAAGGCTCGGGTCGTCAGTGCGGCCTGCGCAGGGACTTGCGCGGCTCAGGCGGAGGAACCAGCCCCAAGCCTTCATTTTAGGGGCATTTTGACTACTTTCAACAAGGTCACGAAACACTATCAAATGGGCAGTAGGTCCTTCCCACTCCCACACGAAAAGTTGTCTCGGCCACAAGCAATCTCTCTTCGCATGCTTCAGACGGGGACATACCCCAGCCTCTCCATTTACAGTCACTACTCAGACACTTCAGCACATTGTCCAGACTGTAGCGATCGCAGTGATTGCAGACACATGCTCTGCAGGTGCCCCTCTTTAGAGGGAAAGCATCACGACTTCTCTGTAGATTAATTTGATTCCATGATTAAGAGCCCGGTCCTACTACAACAACTCCAGGCTGTCCAGAAGGCACACGACGCGGCGGTGAGGCTACGCCTCCCCGTGCCTACGTGGGAGCGGCCCGCGATCCTCCCCCTATAAAACGGGGGCGGATTCCTTCAGGACCTCAATAAAGTTCCTTATCTATCTATCTATCTATCTATCTATCTATCTATCTATATATCTATATATATCTATCTCATTGTTTCGCACTTTTAATATTTAAGTCTCAGAAGATATAACATGAACGGCATGCGCTGTCGGTATTTTCTTTCGTGACATTAGTTTGCGGGCTGCCATTCTCAAAATCTTGAGGAATTATTTTGTCAAGAATGTAAACCTGGTAAGAGCAACAATAGTGATAGAACTTCGTGGCAATATAACCTCCATATACCACATGTCATATACCATGGCATGGCATATAGCATGCATATACCTAAACATATACGGAACCTCATGGTGACGCCGACGGGAAAATTTCGCTTGGAGGGTCCATATAATTTCCATTGCAATAAAATTGAGGTGAAGGAAGCAAGCTGATTTCTTAAATTCCGTGGCTTACAGGGTCGGCGTTGTTGGTTGCTTGCTTTCGTGGATACAAAAACTTTGGAGGACGCTGAAGCTTCTCCTTTAAGAATGGAACGCGACAGGATTCAAAGATCCCTGAATGCTTGTCAGGCTTCCTGGCAACTGTAGCTTTACCTTTTCTCCAACTTCAACTCGGCGCACCGCTGTCGTTTACGCTGATGATGATAATTTAATGGCTTTCCCTTTGAAATGGGGGGGTGGTGAAAAATAGTCACTTAGCCTGCTTGATTTAATCAGGTATGCATACATGTTTTTCATTTGGCATTTTTGTACACATTTCTTGAATCTTTTTAATTTCTATAAATCTACCTTGTACCGCTGCCTATGAGTGTAAGATCAAATCAGCTCTTGTTAATATCTTCCCAGCTTTTTCTCCACCTATACTCTAGACGTCTCTTGCTAATCTCGACTGTTGACCAGTTGATGCTTCCGTCCACTTTGCACCTAAGCGCTTCTGGAAGGTGTACCTTACCTACTGTTCTCTTTGCATTCCATTAGGATGTGCGGAGTGGTCTCCTGATCATTCCTGCAGCATATAGACCTTTTCACAAACCGACGTTTGAGCAGCGCCATTGCCCGACAAGGGCAACGACTAGCGTCAGAACATGTTATGCCGCCATTTTGGACTGTGAGCCTTGCGAGAGCAGGCCGGCCGCACTTCGGTTGTGTGATCTTCGCCGCGCATTATTTCGATTGTTTTCTTCCACTTCGCTTGTCTTGTGCCGCTTGACTTGTTACATGTTTCACGTGCTCGCGTGAGCGCTCAGTGTAGTGTGCCATGGCAACACCAAGCCCAGCCAGTGGATGTGGTGTTTCGTCGTCGGTAGCGGTGGCAGCCGCGTCTGCTTCGGTCGAGACCTGGCGTGCTAATCAGCGGTATATTTTATTGTCATTGCTGGGCGCATGTGACCGTATCGTCGATTGAATCTGATCACCACTAGGTTTCGCGGTTGAGGGTTGCCTCATTTAGCGAAAGCAGGCACGTACGTAGCTGTCGGCCAATGCTTAGAACCAGGCGCCGGCGGCCCGACGACGCGTGTCAGTGGTTGGTTGGTAGATGTGCGGTGGTTACTCCATACGCTTACGACTCAACTGAACAGCTCAATCATGCAAAATTTATTGGATCTGGTGCGGTGCAGGGTGCTTATACCCAAATGTCAAAGCATAAGCGTGGCGATCAAGTAGCGCGGTACCTGCAGCGAACCGACGCGCGACAGTGATCACAGATGCCAGCGCAACTGATACAGCCCAGGTGCTAGATTTTTATTTTTAGTATTTAGTATTTATTTATTTATACATACTGTCGATCCAATAACAGGACTTGTTTTAAAGATATATTTTTTGCCTATTGTGTACGTTTGTTTACCTGGAATGGCTTTTCTATTGAATGTCTGAATTTGGAACAAGCTTCGCTCACGGTGAACCTTAACGTAGATTGTGCGCCAAGGTTGTATTGAAGATATCGCGTACGGCAAGAATTGTTCGTGTGCGCTATCTCTGAAGCGAAATAAGCCAATAATATTGCAGCGTTAGGGCCATCTCTGCTCTTTCTCTCGTTTCCCTTACACCGTCTCACTGTGCTATGTTCATAATAAAGTAATGTCGAGTCTTAACAATTGTCGAATAAATACATATGCATATGACTGTAAACCACTGCTGACAGTGAGTGAAAAGCGCTTAGTGGTCAGCGAAGCGGTCACTGCACACACGTAAGTATTTCACTTGATTGACTGTGCGAATAATTTATTTTTTTTCGTTACTGTTATTCTTGCAAGCATAATGCTATTCTCCGCGTACCCATGCGAATACCGTTTTTTTTACGTTCTTACTTGCGCGGGCTCATTTAGCGCGTTTCTACGCCGCGCACCGTTAGTGCATTACGGTTCCCGAACTCTAGCACTAGCGCTAGGCCGCGCTGATGAGGTTGACACGTTAGTTTTTGCATTCTCTTGGTGCCTAAGCACATATACAACGCTCAAAGATGGTTGAGCTCGATGCAGCACCACACTATTGAAGTTAATTACCTTTACGGGCAGGGCCGCGCAGGGGGGGGGTGTGAACGCAGCTAGAGACAATGTTTTGGTGGACATAGGGTCTGCATACACCTTCCATAGGACACGATTTTTCCAGATCGTTGCAAAGTGTATTTACCGACTAGTTCTCTCGCAGAGTGCTTTAATTTGTCTTATACCGGTGTCACACGGCCACTTTTGATAGCGATCGAGACCGATCTGAGACGGAATGCTCGAGCGCGATTGGCTCCTTTCCGCAGATTGAGCAAAGAAGTCAATCGCGACCAAGAAATTCGACCCATATCGGTATCGATCACGATCAAGAGTGCGCCGTGTGACCCCCGTATTAGGCACTGGAATGAAGTCTTGTTTGAAAGAATAACAAATGTAGCCTCTGCCACTACATACGAGAAAATATTGCATCGAAGAGCTGACAATTCTCGCCACCGATTGGGAAATGTGCCGAAAAAAGTTTATCAAAATGCGTTATTTTACTGATGTGTGCATTGGTTCACATTAGACTCAAATGCCAAGTCCTCAGGTGATCCAGGAAACTGGCGAAGCGTGAACATACCACATCGCGGCAGTCATCTTGTGGAGTGCTGTGTTGTGGACACACTTAGTCCTCAAAATCGTTATTTTCCGCTGGTTGTTTGTGCACCCATAAACTGCACAGTGCTGGCCTATAGCCTTTTGATGAGCATATATGCCATTATTTACTAGCATAAGTCATTTGTGACAAAAATAAACGGAAACATCGAAGGAAAGCTACCACTCCGCAATGCAAGCGCATGGCAAGCTCACAGTCCAGACCGAACAGGCAACACTGACACATACTCTCTACGCCAGACCGTCGGAAGTGCCCTAGTGAAAACTTCTATACATGCCTCATCTAGTTGAGAGCATTTGCTCTGGATGTTTTGGTCCTTAGGCAACCTGCTCGAGCCTCAAATAGCAAGGCACTGTCCTTTGTGTTATCCTACAGATTTTCCCTCCTAATTGCTTTATTGTCGTTCTTGTAAATATAAAAAAAAACACTGCCGAGGAGGCAAGCGCCATCTGGATGGTGTTTTTGCAACTAACCTACGTGGGCGCGCCGCTGTTGGTAGGGTAGAAATGCTGGGAAAAGGGTTTGTGTTTGAGTTTCCTCGTAACAGAATCATGTGTTTTCGTACATTCAAATTACAGTCCGACGCTATTTTGTCTGTAGATTATGGTTAAGTCGTACTTTACGACTTTTCTGACGGATTTTAGTTTGAGAAATTCATTTTGTTCACTAATGCCTCTGCGCAACGCGGAGGGCCTGCGTGGTCGGGGTGGTTAAGGATGATTTTCTCAGCCATTGACGCCGGCGCGCCTACGCCGACACCTACACCAACGACGGATTTTCTGCGACACGGGGCCCTGAACGCTATCGCGTTTATCATTTTTGCGAGATTTTGCGTGTAGTGAAGGAGATGCGTTGGCATCTACGGGGCACCGCATTCCTGGCAGATGACACGCATGGTATGGTATGGTATGACGAACTTGATTGAGGTCCTGAAAATCAACCCTTAGGTTGACGCAGGCGGCTCCCTCGTCGGGGCATAAGGACATAAGGATTGTGTTGGGTAATAAAAATAATTAAACCAACGAACTAATCCCTGCCTGCTGCACCTAACTATTGCACGCAAAGGTTTAACCTTACCGCCGTGTCGTGGGCCTTCTGGACGGCCTGTACTTTATCTAAAAGAACTTCACTGTGAAGGACTCGTCGCCACCAGTCTCTTTCCTTGTCACAGTCTGTTAAAGCCACAGGACACTGCTAAAGCATATGATCCAGAGTAATGATGCCATTACACTTCTAGCAATTGATTGGAACCTCTCTTTCTGCATATAGCTTCTAATAAAGTTTGGACTCGGGTAGTTCTTGACTACAACAACAATCTCAGAGTCACCGCTTGAGCTGTATTGAGCTTAGCGTATGGCACTGGGAATTCCGTTCTGTTCAGGTAGTAATTCTTCCTGACTTCATTATTTATTTATTTATTTATTTATTTATTTATTTATTTATTTATTTATTTATTTATTTATTTATTTATTTATTTATTTATTTATTTATTTATTTATTTATTTATTTATTTATTTAAGAAAATACTGCCAGTCTGAATGCCAGACTTTAGGCAGGGATGAGTAACACATTGAAAATAGCAGGACACAGAAAATATAGAACTGAAAAGGAACAAAGTGAAATGTAAAGCCGATCCTACTGCAGTAGCATCAAAAAAGTATGAATGCCATAGAATGAAAGCCCACAAAAATCAAAACAGTTATGTAATACTACAACATCAACAAACGCCACGTAAGCACCACAGCAGTAGCAATTACCACTTACCACGTCGCTACTACGTGACAATATAACGAAGTGAGAATGGACGGAGCAGATACATACGCCGCTCAAAAACCTAATGTCTAACAACATGTAAACAACTTCGGCAGGTATGCTCGCCAACATAACAACGCCAGGTGCCACACACAATACAAATAATGTCGGAAGCAATGGTATAAGTACAGACGAGCATGTTTAATTAAAACACGTCAACAAGTCAAATAGCAATAAAAGTAGTCACTCTGACTGCACGGGGGGTCAGAACAAAGTACACTGTAAAAATTAATTAATTAGAATTGTCAGTAATACAGTGCAGGCAACGCGCGAACGAACGATTTCAGATCGGCGCTATCGGGAACCTCGGGTGGCAAATTATTCCAGTCGTTAATCGAGCGAGGAGAAAAAGAATACCTGTGTATATATTGGTATGGCAGAGGTGTTCAGTAACTTCTTCAGGGTGAGATGAGCGCGTTTCGCGGCGCAAGATTGGTTTGACGTATTTACTTTTCTCCACTGCTAACTTGTCATTATATATAAGATAGAATAGCCTCATTCTTTCACGATACCGTCTCAATTCTAAAGTGTTTAATTTTGCGCTTTCCAAGAGAGCTGTTGGAGATGTGTCGCATTGGTAGGCATTAAATATAAAGCTTTCCTCTGTACTGATTCTAGTTTACCTATATTAACTTGTGTGTGCGGGTCCCAGACAGCCGACACATATCTAGTACTGGTGTCACGTATCTTTTATAGGTGAGTAGTTTAATTTCGTGGGTGGTCAGAGCTATGTGCCCGTCTTAAATATCCCAGTTTTCTTAAATCCGTTTTCTTTTTTCAATGTATGATACATGTTGAAACAAAAGACAAGCAATGGTTTCCCAGACTGTATTGGAATATGAAAGGGTCCTTCTTGCGGGTTATAGTCATCGCCACACCCGCCGTGGTTGCTCAGTGGCTATGGTGTTGGGCTGCTGAGCACGAGGTCGCGGGATCCAATCCCGGCCACGGGGGCCGCATTTCGATGGGGGCGAAATGCGAAAACACCCGTGTACTTAGATTTAGGCGCACGTTAAAGAACCCCAAGTGGTTCAAATTTCCGCAGTCCCCCACTACGGCGTGCCTCATAATCAGATTGTGGTTTTGGCACGTAAAACTCCATAATTTTTAGCCATCGTCACATTTTTTTTCCAGGTTAATGTTCATTTGCCATGTAGAGCACCAATTCTTAATTTTAGATAAAGAGTTATATAGAAGAACTTGGTCACTGTAGGCGTTAACTTCACATCAAGTACGCAGTCGTCTGCGAAAAGCCGTATCTTTACCGGGATATCATGAAAGATATCGTCAATAAAGACCAAAAAGAAGAGAGGCCCGCGGATAGATCCCTGTGGTATGCCGGATTCAACCGGCGCAGACGGTAAATTGCTGCCATTAACCAGGACGCACTGATACCTGCAGTTTAGATATGCTTCGATCCAGGCTAAAAGAGTCTTTTTCAGAATTGGTTTTAGTTTGATAAGTAGCTTATGGTGTGAAACGCAGTCAAATGCTTTTTCGAAATAAATCTAAGAATAAGATACCAATTTGGCTCTGATTGTCTGAAACTAAAAAGGTCGTGAACTATTTCGAGCACTTGCGTGAATGTCGACAAACCTGTTCGGAAACCATGTTGACGACTATCTATTAAGCCATTGCTTTCTATGAACACAGAAATGTGCTTGAATATTATCTGCTCCAGTACTTTAACACAAGCGCATAACAGCGATATAGGTCTGTACGCGGATGGCATAGACTGGTTTGCCTTTTTTGGTAAGGGAATTATTTTGGCGTGACGCCAGTCATGAGAGAGTTCTGCGCCAGCAAAAGATTTGTGAAATATTAGATTCAGGTATTTAGAAGACCATTCTGCATACCTTGCTAAAAGGCGGTTGGTATGTTGTCGATTCCACTGGATTTCTTATCATCTAACTTATACAAAAAGGAAAACACGCTTTCCTCTTCTATGTGTATATTGTCAATTGGCGGTAATTCACTGAATGAAAAAAACTCAGGGTCTAAACCGTTATCACTACTAAAAACCGAGCGGAAGTATTCATTAAGTACGCATGCAATTTCAGAGCTATCAGTCACATCAGCATTGTTTATAACAAGGCTAGGTACTGATTTTTTTCTTTGTTGAAAGATACCTCCAAAATTTCGCCGGGGATGAAGAAAGAAAAATTTTAGTTGCACATTTTGGCAGTAAGCTTTGGCGCCAGCCATACAATCTTTCAGCTGTAATCTTAGTGCGCAAATCTGACTGCTTGCGGATGCTACTTTAAGTCGCTTGAATTGTTGTTTGGCTTTTTTTTAGTCTTCGTCCCATGCGTAATATTTCTTTGGTCATCCAGGGGTTAGCCCGCTTCGGTCTAGGAAACTAGCGCGACCCAATGGACCAAAATAACGTTTTCCCATCCATCCATCCAGGGGCTTGTGTACCGAGTTACTTTCCGCTTATGTAGCGCAAAGTCTTCAACGCATTTTATGACAAGGTTCTTAGAAAAATTCCACAAGTGATCAACTGAATGCCTGTCTTACTCACAGAGGGAGACAAAGTGCGAGAATGAACTCTCTAGTACATCAAGTACATCAACATCGCTTTCGCGAGAACATATAGGCACATATGATTCCCGTTTTATAATTTTACAGACATAATTTAATTGCATTCTGAGGCGTACAATCTTATTGTCTGATATGCCCTCGAGGATATGGATAGTAGGATTACGCTATAACACCTTGTGGTTGACCAAGAAAAGATCTAGGACCGATCTAGGACCGACAGTCGCGGAACAAATGGCTATCGCTACTTGTTCCGCGACTGTCGCTTCTTTAGTCATGATTGTAAAAGCATCCCGAGTGCGTCAATTTGCATCTACTACTACTGCCGTAACGGCTTTCTTTCCTCTGACCCATGCAGCATCTACAAAAGCCGCATGTTCTATGTCCCGTTCTATGTCCTGCAGGAGAGCTTTGGCCCTTGCCTTTCTTCTTTCCAGATTGTGCACCGGGTGCATATTTCTGAGGAAAGAAGTCATCTTCATTATCTCTCGTGTGCGATCTTTTAGTTGTACTGTGTCTTCGGCCAAATTTTTGGATTCGGTTGGGTTAAACGACGGTAAGGCGGCGACAACGGCATCAAGACCACCAGCACATGCCTAGTGGCCCAAGCTGTTAGACGACTCCGCCCAATTGGTTGGCGTAGAAGGCGTGACAACGACGGCAAGACGAGAGTCACATGACACTATAGAATGATGACGATTGCATGACCATGACGGGCATCGTGACCACGAGCACATACCTAGCGGCCCAAGCCGCTAGACAACTTGGGTCCAATGGGTCGGCGTAAGAGGCTATATATTTGGATAGGTTAGATAGATTAGATATAGATAGATATAGATTTGATAGGTTAGATAGATATAGATAGATGTGTTCTGGCCCCTTTGCTGCAGTAATCTGTACGAGCACGCGTAAGGTAACCGAATTTTTAATGAGATAAAGGGCAGCCTTGGTTCCAGAAGAAATAACAACGTAACGAGTGTCAGAACTGAGCTGAGGTTATTCGAAGTTATTTGAGTTTTGTTAGTAGCGTGCGAATCGTTTGCTGAGCACGGCTGGCTTTGAGCCTTCGTCAGCATTTCCCCTCTGACGTGCCCTAGCAGATCGTCCAAAGTGCCTTCGCGACCAGGTGTAGGACGGGTTCTAAACGTTACTCCGAAGGTCCCGGTTCGGGTACAGTTACAAACGTGGCGAAAAAATAAAGGTTCGGTTCTTGTTCAGCTGCAAATAAGCGTCCGCTCCGGTTTTAGGGTTCAATTCCTGTTCGGTTCGGCACAATGCCTGAAAGTGCCTTGAGTTTATTGCATGTAATGTACAGGTATTTCGTCGTCACCAATGGACCAGTTTCATAGGAAAATCTCGTTTTCATTCTTTATATGGTGATGACAAGAAAAGCAACATTTCCTTTCCCCTGTAGTAGTGACGGCAGCAGTTCTTTTCGTCATTCAATGCGAAACGTTCAAATAACCTTTCACTCCAATCGTTCAAAATCACAGTTCACCAGACCTCGGAAACCTCTAACAATGACGCTGCATGACCTGAGATCACTACCAACTTTCTCTTTGCGTGCGTCATGATTGCCTTGAAGGTGAATTGACACATGCCATTTCGGGATTCGAAAGTTTAATATTTTATAAGCGGCGTCTGTTTTGGCACGTAAAAACCCAGAAAGAAGAAGATGGATGTTGCAGGAGCAAAGGAAGTTATAAATCTACGCGTATGAGTTGTCTAGCTGAACAGATGTTTTGAGATGTAAAGTTTATGGGAACGAATGTATTTAAAAGCGTCTATTAAGTTAGCACTACGTGCAATATATTTTAAAGTCACCGATCTGCTTGTAAAGTCTGTTTCACGCTGGCTTTTCTTTATATATACCTTTATTCGTACGCGATTAGAGAAAATGTGAAGAATTGCCGGGAAAATTTTGAATAATATTTTAGGATGCTCCAAATCAGGCACCAAAACAGATATCTAAAAAATTAAAACCCCTCCCCTACCAGGAACAGGGGTCCACACGAAGCTTGTCCAACCCTCGGGGAGGCGCTGGTTAGTTCTTTGAGCGTTTGAGACACATTAAAGAGACACGCTTCGACGTCGGCCTGTCGCAGCTCTAGCTGGATTCGCCCGGCATTGTCATTGTGCTTAGGCGATGGCAGCCCTAACCTGAGGATCCGCCCGTAGTTGTCATTTCGCTCCGACTTCAGCTTGCCGAAGCTCTTGATTCGCCTGGCGAGCACGAGCACGTCCACGGGCCTGCTCCCGCTGCCGTTCCTTCAACGAAGCCTGTTGTTAAACGCACTCTGTAATCCCGCTGCGTTATCCCACTGTGTAAGGTTTCTGCAGCTCTGGAGCCTCTATGGGAGACACCTTCGTTTGCGGAGCTTGCACTGAAGAGCGTGCACGCATTAGGGGCACGTGCCTTCGCTGCGTCTACTTATTCATGCATATAAAACTCCGCTTTAAGGGGCGCGCATGATGAACCAATAATCGGCCTTGGGCTGAGGTACTACTCAGGCGCCAGCCAGTAGTAATAGTTACCGGTCCGTTCTTCCCCGTCGACCTACGGGTAAGCTTGTTGCGAATTCCGTCTTTCTTCATGCCGGCATAGCTCGACGTCCATACCGTGTCCAAGATTTCAGAGATACTCTACGTAATGCCATTGACCCTAAAGAGATCAGCTCTTTCGGACAGTTTCAGATGTCGCATGTTTGAATGGTGACCTGCTAAACCAGTGTAGCAAAACCAACACTTGTGAACTATGGCGAGCGCCCTGTTAAAAACCGGCGCTGCATGGTCATAGACCCCGAGCCAAAAGCCGTGAAAATGAAGCTCCTGTGGCTTCCTGAGCATTTAGAAGATGGCTATATCAGAAAGCCGCATCAGTTTTATGGAAAAGTCACGTCAATGAAGCTTGAAAATTGGAGAGTCACAGACATGGAAGACATGCGGACTTTGAACCGGGACGTCGTGCTGTCATTGAATGATGGTGTCTCTGTCAGCGAGGTGCTACATCTTTTGGCAGTATGTGGCATACAATGTCTTATTGTAATCCCCGGAAGGCCACCACTTTGTCTTCGCTGTAACAAGGTGGGACACATACGCCGTAAATGTCGTACGGCTCGTTGTGATAGTTGTCGCCGATTTGGGCACTCAACTGATGGCTATGCTGATAAGCTCCAGCATGGCACGCATCCCCCTGATGAGGGAGTCCAAGAACACCTCAAGGACGCGACGGAAGTCCTCGACGCAACAGGAGGCTTGTCAAGAGGAGCCATCGCATCAACGGCATCACATTTGGCTCAAGGAATTACAGCGTTGTCTAAGCAGGAAGTAAACGGGGTTACATCAACCGCGCTTCAAGATCATGCACCACCGCAAGAGGAACTGTCTGAAGCTGTGCAGACAGTGTCCTCCTACCGTCCTTAGCAAGACGTAGCGGATGCCTCACTGATTGATCTCTACTTTATGGAGCTGGATAGCGCATCGAGAAACAGGTACAGCTGCGCCGACTACTATCTCATGGCCGCTTTGACTGTTTCGCCATTCAGGAGACAAAGTTGGAGAGCGATGAGACGACCGACAATGCCTTTCCTCACAGATTACTTTGTGAATCACACTCTGTTGGCCTTTCCGCGGGTTGTTTTCTTTTTTGTTTCTAAAGAGAAATCTGCCTTTTTGTGATCTCATTGATAACGTCGACAGCCAAGGCCGCTTCATAAGTTGCGATTTTCAGTTGCATGGTGTACTGTGGCGTGTACTTAATGCTTATTCTTTCAATTATGAAGCTAATCGAGTGAAGTTTTTTGAAGCTATGGATAACGTGCTAGATTGCCATTGCTCCGTCTTTCTCATGGGAAACTTCAATTGTGTATACAATCCATCGAACCATGGTCAATCAGTTATTAGAGGGGGGGGGGGGGACTGCTGAAGTACTAACATGCATCACTAATAACACTGGCCTTATTGATACCTGGTCTTGTGCTGGGAGTTCGTACTCCTACACACATTCCCAAGGTCGTTCCCATGCTCACCTAGATCGCATATGTTTTTTCATCATCATCATCATCAGCCTATATTTTATGTCCACTGCAGGACGAAGGCCTCTCCCTGCGATCTCCAATTACCCCTGTCTTGCGCTAGCGTATTCCAACTTGCGCCTGCAAATTTCCTAACTTCATCATCCCATCTGGTTTTCTGCCGACCTCTTGGTCGGCAGAAAGGGCGCACTTCTACTCTGCCAACAACCGCGCTCGTCGCTCGTCCGCACCGTCTCTTATCTCCACACGGCTCTGACCCTTATGCGCCGTGCATTCGCCGCTCAGTTTCCGTTGAAGCGATAGACCGCACGTACCTTCGCCCGCTGCGGCGTATGGGCTTGCTGCCAGCGTTTTTACAGTCGTTGTCTGCAGTCATTCAGTGTGATCTATTCATGTTTGTTTGTGCGCGCTCACACCACGCTTGTTCATTCAGTTAGTAATAGTCGGGCCACATTTTCCAACGCACGCTACACATGCAATGCTGCCCGGATCGGCAGTGCAGCGCTACAGGTGTGTCGCTTCGCACGCGCTGCCCACGGGAAGCGCTTCTCATCAACACCACCGTTTCACACGCGCCTTCTCGTGGTCATCGAGTCTCTCTTCATGTCGGTCTACTTATGGCGCAGCACACCTGCTTACTTAATCAGCTCATGTTTACTACAATTCACATTGCTACCAAAGCCGCTCACCTTACTTCGTATGACATTGCTGTGTTGCTATCGCATTCATTGCTTCGCCCTTAGGGCGAAACTGTGACATTTTTTATTACGTGTTAACTTGCGTTGGTCACCATCACATCGCGTGAACGCCGTTATAACGACCGTGCCAGACAGTTCGTTGACAGATTCGTTGGCGTCCATTCAGCGCATCGGACGGCGCAGCCTGACTAAACCAAAGCAGCAACTGAGACAGCGGCGCATGCACCGGGTTTATATAAGCAGCTGGCGCGGAGAGGAGGAGGAGAGAGAGAGGCGCGCATGCGCGCGCTATCGCACAGGTGGCGGATGAAGACACGGAGGGAGAAGCGCGTTATCGAACAGATGGCGTGGAGAGGGGGAGAGGCGTTATCGCACAGCTGGCGTGGAGAGAATGAGGAGAGGTGCGGACGGACACCGACGCCGACGCCAACGACGTCGCGGGACAGGCCGCCGCTATAAGATGCTCCGCATCTAAAAGGAAGATATTATCAAGGAATTTCAAAGATATTATTCAACGCTGTTCAGCTCAACTCACACGCCGAATCCTGATGTTCTGACACGTTTCGTCTCCTAGTTCCCCCTCTCTCAGAGGATGATGGTTGTGTTATTAGTGGACCATTTGCCAAACAAGAAATAGAACTTGTCATTGATCAGTTACCGCTTTCCAAAGCATCAGGTCCTGATGGAATCTCCGGATAATTTTAAAAAGCCTTTGAATATATATTAAGCCCTTTTTTACTTACTATATTTACTGCTACTTTTGATGAAGATTGCCTACCGCAATCATTTACCAAAAGTCATATTACCTCAATATTACCTTAAATCAAATGCTTTTTCATATATGGCTTTCATAGATTATGAAAAATCATTTGATTCAGTAGAGATACCTGCAGTCATAGAGGCATTGCGTAATCAAGGAGTACAGGAGGCATACGTGAACATCTTAGCAAATATCTACAAGGATTCCACAGCTACCTTGGTTCTCCACAAGAAAAGTAGAAAGTTACCTATCAAGAAAGGGGTCAGGCAAGGAGACACAATCTCTCCAATGCTATTCACTGCATGCTTAGAAGTATTCAAACTCTTAGACTGGGAAGGCTTAGGAGTGAGGATCAACGGCGCATATCTCAGCAACCTTCAGTTTGCAGATGACATTGCCCTATTCAGCAACAATGAAGACGAATTACAACAAATGATTGAGGACCTTAATCGAGAAAGTGTAAGAATTGGTTGAAGATGAATATGCAGAAGACAAAGATAATGTTCAATAGCCTGGCAAGGGAACAAGAATACAGGATCGCCAGTCAGCCTCTAGAGTCTGTAAAGTAGTACGTTTATCTAGGTCAATTACTCACAGGGGACCCTGATCATGAGAAAGAAATTTACAGAAGAATAAAATTGGGTTGGAGTGCATACGGCAGGCATTGCCAAATCCTGACTGGGAGCTTACCACTGTCATTGAAAAGAAAAGTGTACAATCATTGCATTCTACCGGTGCTAACATACGGGGTAGAAACTTGGAGGTTAACAAATAAGCTCGAAAACAAGTTAAGGACCGCACAAAGAGCGATGGAACGAAAAATCTTAGGACTAACCTTACGAGACAGGAAGAGAGCGGTGTGGATCAGAGAACAAACGGGGATAGCCGATATTCTAGTTGACATTAAGCGCAAGAAATGGAGCTGGGCAGGCCATGTAATGCGTAGGATGGATAACCGGTGGACCATTAGGGTTACAGAATGGACACCAAGAGAAGGGAAGCGCAGTCGAAGACGGCAGAAAACCAGGTGGGATGATGAAGGAAATTCGCAGGCGCAAGTTGGAATACGCTAGCACAAGACAGGGGTAATTGGAGATCGCAGGGAGAAGCCTTCGTCCTGCAGTGGACATAAATATAGGCTGATGATGATGATGATATTACCTTAATCTGTAAAAGTAGTATCAAAGAAAAATTGCGGTCTGTAGAGTGCTATAAACCCATTACACTGACCAATGTAGACTACAAAATTTATGCAAAATATTTATCTAATCGACTCCAGTACGCAATGGCATTACTTATTGGACCTCGCCAGACTTGCGGATTAAAAGGCCGTTCCATACAAACTTACATCTAGTCCGAACAGCTTTTCAGTATTGCTCGTCCCATTATGACCACTTTGCATTTATTCAGGTCCATTTAGCAAAAGCATTTGACCGAGTGAACCTCGCGTTCCTTTTCAAACTTTTAGAACACGTCAATGTTTGCTCTGTTGTTTACAAAGGTGTTCGCATGTGCTACACTAACTGTTCTACCAATATAATTGCTAATGGTAATCTGTCCGAGCCGGAGTCTTTTCTTTCCTCAGTAAAACAGGGTTGTCTGTTATCACCACTTCTATCTGCCCTTTATTTAGAGTCATTGTGTATAAACATTCTAAGATGCAGTGACATTCATAGCTTTAACATTTTGGGCAATGAACTCAAAGTATTGGCTTACGCAGATGATCTTGCCTTTTTCTGCTCAGACAAACCGTGCATTACAAGGTGCTATCATTGACTGAAAAATTTGCTATGGCTTCTAGTGCCCAGATAATTGGTCAAAAAGCTCAGGTCTTTGGTTTGGTTTATGGGGATGTACACCGACTCAATGTTCTGGTATAGAATGGACAACCGTGCCCCCTAAATACCTTGGTGTTCCTTTTGATGCATGTAAGCTTCGTGTGCATTTCTGGCGGGAACGTGTACCGGCACTTCAACGCCATGCGGATACCTTTACACCACACCGCCTTTCTATATTTGGTAGGGCGGCGGCTTGTAACTTGTTCCTGGCTACGAAAATATTGTATGTACTGCAGATACTTCATTATGCCCGGACTTATATTCAACGATTTCATAGAATATTCGCTATCTTTGTGTGGTCCTCTACCTTTGAGCCTATGAGACCCGTATGTGCTGGCGGACTTGGCCTAGTGCATCTATTTGTGTGACAGATCGTCCGGCGTTTCTTCTTTTTTCGAGATACTTCACACCCAATACTGGGATCATTCATGCAAGTTAAAGTCGAGTAATTACCCAATCGCCTAGTTTCATCCCAATATCCTGAACGACATTTGTGTGGGGTTTTATGTATGAAGTATATATTTCGCTGTGTAGTTCCTCTTGGTTCAATTTTCAACTGAGTATCTCTACAAATTGTCCAGAAAACAACTGTATAAGAATTTCATATCAATAATTTTCCCACCTGCAATTTACCGTTCTACATTCTCCAGTTTGCCAGGGAACGACGTACTTAAACGAGTCCGCAAGATGCCTTCATCACCATGTACAAAAACGTTTTTATTAAATTACGCAGTGAAACATTACCTGTGAAAGCTTGGTTGCACAAAAAAGGAATTTTGTATCCACTGTGAATTGTCGCCTTTGTGATTTACCTGAGACTATACAGCTTTGCTTCATAAGTTTTAATGACGCAATATTATTATGGGATATGCTCCAAAGAACTCTGAAGGAAGACTTCATTTTGAATCACCATACCATCCGCTACTTGATTGCACCCCATGTAGAAGACGTTCCTTTTGATATGTTTTTCTTAATTGGACTACATAGCCTATGGAAGACACGCATGTTGGACCGAAACGCTCAACCTGTCATTTCGTCAAAATTTCACTACGCTCAAATGATTGGTCACTTGAAGGACATGTATGACTTGACAGAGATTCAACCGGACTGGTACCACCTCTTGTTACATTGCTTGCCGTTGCCACCTTTTTAAGTTCAAAGCTACTTGTAGTTTTTGTGTGTGCAGGGTGTGCTCAACGATATGTTAGGTCCTTTCAAGGCCATGAATATGAGATGTGCTTGCACGTTTGTCGCATATAGTATTTTTTCACATATACATTATGCAATAAATACCATGTAAGAAAAAACCGACAGTGGCTGAATCGGCTAGCATGATGATCTCACAACCCAGAGATTGGTAGTTTGAATTCGCATCCCGACAAGCAATTTTTGTTTTCGCGCGGCGTGACTTTTTCCGTGCGCCAACACCAACACTGACACCGACACGAGTGAGGCAATACAAGCTCTGTTGCGTACTTCAAATTGCAACAGATGCATTCATTAGGGCTGGCAAGATTACCATGTTAAGCTGCGGTTTACGAAAAATATCGATATTGTTCATGTGAGTTTTGCGAAAGCATTAAAAACGCGATAAGGTAGTTTTCTAAAATTATCTGCAAAAAATGCTAATTCTCATTTTATGTTCTCTAGTAAATGTGCTTGATAAAATTCCTATATCTGGCTTTTTTTTTGCTGAGCAAGCGCTGAAAACATGATTTGTCAATTTGACTTCATGCTCCGACCTTCTTTTAAAGTTCTGGAAGAAGGATAAATTTGATGACGTAAACAATGAGTTCGCTGTTAACGTCACTACACTGTGACAGGCTATTTTAAATGCTTCAAGTGTCATTGCAGTCGGTTCTGCAATTCCTTAAGGAGAGCATTTCTGCGTTTCACATATATAGCGCTTCAGAAAAATTATTTCTTATTTCTTAAACTTAGGGAAGTGGCTGGCCACATCAGCGATGTCCCCAACATTGCTTTTAGCAAAGCGGCAGAGAGTTTAGAATGACCATAAAAATGCTGCACTAAGAGATCGGTGTGTCGGTTTGTTTTATGTCTCGGAAGGCCGAAAATTTACTGGTCTACGCAGTCGATCGTTGCCACAAGTCTATTAGCAGAGTCATTTATTACCCAAAGCAGCGGTTAGTTAACGCCCCCCGCGCGCTCTGCCATTTTTGTTCCTTTGAGACTCCTTCTTACCTACGTCAGACGTCCACATTGAAGGGCTACCATTAGTGCACTGCGTAAAGAAGAAGAATAGAAAGTGAAATAAAAGGAAAGGCAATGAAGTGAACCCGGTTTTACCACAGGGTTCTCCGCGTCATGAAAGGTGATCGCTAAGCTCGGACGCCTTCGAAATAAAGTGCAGCACTGCTCTTATGATCCACTGTGCTGTGACGGTTGACTCTGGGGCCCCTTCTGTCGTCCAGTCAGCGTAGAGAGGCACTCAATGTTTGTCTTTTATTTTCAAAAGAAGCTCAGTAGATGGGAATATGTTCTATGATGCCGTCGCCATCGCAGACGTTACACGAGCCATTGTGAAAAACAATATGAAGATCCCGCGCACTGTAGGAATCGATGTTATGTGGAACACTTTACAGACATCTGGCTATACAGCACCGTCTGGGGCTTTGCGAAGCGTTACCAGGCATCATTCATGTCTTGTCATGTATGCTATGCGTTCAGTGTTGTCACATAAAAGTCTAAACAATCGCCCGTGAAACCTTCTGCGCATTAAAAATGGGATAACTATTTATCCGACAGTGCTAACGATGGCTTACTTATACTGACACCCCTCCCCCGCTGCCTGTTCACGCTGCTTTCAGTCAATAATGTGGTCTACTCATTCCTGCGCCTTAATTGCGATCACATATTCATTCATGAAAAGGAGGGGGGGGGACACAGCCGTACTTCGTTCATATTGCCAGAACCCTTTAACTGCCTTTATGCACTGTGTTTGTATGGTGTTTCAGACACACGTTAAGGAACCTACTGCTTTTATTGCGATAGCAATCATATGGACACTCTAAGCGAATTTCTGCCCTCGGCGTCGCCGTCACCGTCGCCGTGAGGTTCCATATAAAGTCCACGGACGATAAAATCGTCGCCGCGCGTCGTACGCAGTATGTGCGAGTGAAAGCATGCAACGGTGAGCCAGCAAACACGGCTCGCGCACACAAGGGCGGTAAGCGATAAGGAAGCGCACATTCTTCCAGTCACAAACAGCATGCGGAGGGAGGGTAGGGAGGTAGAGGGGCCGCGCTTCACTGCTGCCGCGCGCTCCCGCCGGGCCGGAAGTCTGTGGGGTGAAAGGGGGGGGGGGGGGGGCAGGATCGTTATGTAAATGATTGCATCTTGTGTATATAAGTGTATATCATTGCATCGATATGTAAATAATAAACATTGTGTATATAAGTGTATATACATTCACCCTATAACAACGTGTCACGTCTTTATATGATTTGTGGGTGAATTTTTCACGGTTTTACCGATAAGCGTTGGAGCTTCGCCCCACTCATCAGCATTCACTTCGTGGAGATGGCATGGATATTTTTTTTTACTGCAGCCGCGTGGTCCCGCCAGTATGGAAGGCTCCGCGGCTGGTGAGGGGGGCGCGTTAAAAGGACACTAAAGAGAAACGGGAGGTTCAGCTGGAATAAAAGAGGGACCTTCAGGAATGCATGCAGTTTTGTTGGGTGCATAAATATGAGTTATTAGCGGAGAAATTCGTAAACAAACACCAAATATCTCTTCCTCAATTTCTCTCACACCAGATTTGGCGCTGCAGCAGTGTCGTCACAGATTTCATTGCTCTCAGCGAATCAGATGGCGCGATGATACGTCACCGCTTGCGTAAACGGCCGAGGCGCTGGCTGCATCATGGCTGCATGGCCGCTGCGTTTGTGTTCGCCGCGATGGATACCGTTGCTGCCGCTGAACCTTGCAACGAAGAGCTCGCCAGGGAAGCAGAACTGCATTTCAGCGATATTCAGTGAAACGGAGCGCGAAATTATCCTCTGTGCTCGAGCGGTAGGTGTTTCCGCGTGCGATGGCGGTCAGCCACCGGCCGCGCCGGCGGAAAGCAGAGCCTTGTTTTCGTTGACGGGGCGAGGCGTCTGGTCCGTCAGACGACAATGTTCCCGACAGAACAAGTGCAGAAAGTCGCGCGCGTACTCGGTATGGTTTTTTTCGTGGCTTTATTTGATGACATTCAGCACTCACCGAGCCACCAGTTTGCTGCTGCAGGGGCACCAGTAGGGGGTTTGATGAAGGCCGCATTGAGGGAACAGCTGCTCGAAAAAGGACAGGCCTCTGGGGCACGCCAAGATACTTTCCGAGGGCAGGATTATATACATAATCCGAGGGCGATAAATGCAGAGAGCACACCATCGGTTTCTCTGGCTCTTTTGCCGTTTTATCATCCGCAGAGCACTGAGCCATTGCGAACGCCGGGAGCCGGTGCGACCGCGCGACACCACATGAAAGGACACAATCGAGTCAACACTGCGGCTGTCCCTGAGCAAGCGCCTTGGGCCATTTATACAGCCCTCAACACTACACACACGAGGCATTTTCTGGCTGTTTCCCGCGAAGTCAACGTTTTTCGAGCTATGCAACACGCAACCACACACTGTAGAGCGGAACAGGCGCGCGCGATGATGCATGGAGTAAAAACGAAACTACGAAACTATCACGACCGGGTGTAGCGCCATGCCATTTTTTCTTATTTATTTAATTTTGGGCTAAACTTGTACTTCCTCGCTTGGAACGGTTTAAACAGTTTGCAAATTCGGTTCATGTAGGTTTAAGGTGTATTTCATTTTGTGTTTTATTAACAGCAATAAATCGCTCTCGACCAATCGCGACCGGGCTGCGTTTGTGATCTGTGACGTCACGAACGTGTAGTGCGGGAAATACGAAGGGGCGTCAGCACCTATCCTTCAGTTTTTCGCTTTTTTCTCGCTTATTAAACCTCTGTTTGCAGTAAGAATGGTATGGCTGTCATCGTGAAAGCATAATCTACCATTTAAGCTCAACTTCCGGTTTCTCTTTAGTGTCCCTTTAAGCGGCGCGAGCGCCCGCCCGCGAAGCTGTAGGTCCAAGGCGCCGGCTTCGGCGAGGGTTTTTCTGTGAACTGCCGCGCCGAGCCGCTGCTGCTCCGGACCCGTGGGCTCTTCGCGCTCGCGAAGCGCGCGGAAAGCGAGGGTCGTCTGCTACGCGCTGTAGTTTTTTGCGTTCAGTTTCCACGCAAAGCACCTAAAGTCTAACTTCAACAGTGTGGTGCTGCATGGAGCTTACCCATCTTTGAGCGTTGTCTTTGTGCTTGGGCAGCAAGAGAATGCAAAAACTAACGCGCCAAACTCATCAGCGTGGCCTAGCTCCTGCACAAGAGTTCGGGAACGGTAATGCGGTAACTGTGCGTGCGTAGAAACGCGATAAATGAGCCCGCGCCGGGAAAGAACGTAAAGGCGGTATTCGCATGGGTACGCGGGCAATAGCACCATGCTTGCAAGAAGAAGAGTAACGAGAAAAGTAAACTTACTCGCGCAGGCGAGTGAAATACTTACGTGCGTGCAGCGACCGCTTCGCTCACCACTACGCGCTTTTCCCTCACGGTCAGTAGTGGCTTACAGCCATATGTATATGTATTTATTCGGCAATTTGTTAGCCTCGACAACACTTTCTTATGAACACGGCACAGTGAGAACGTGTAAGGGAAACAAGAGAAAGAGCAGAGACGGCTCTAATGCCGCAATATTGTTGGTTTATTTGGCTTCAGAGATGGCGTACATGAACAATTCTTGTTGTACGCTATCTCTTCAACTTCGCGCATGATGTACCATAAGGTTCACCGTGAGCGAAGCTTTTTTTTTCAAATTCGGACATTCGAAAGAAAAGCCATTTGATCCAGCCAATACGTAAACAAACATAAAAGATAGGTAAACAAATATATTTTTTTTCTACCTTGAAATGAATAGATAGCTGCTACTGGCCTAGCTATTTACTAATTGGTATCTAAAGGTTGTTTCTGCAATAGCCTTGTTTTAATAATCCGTGAATCCTCTCTGAAATTACCAACATGTAACTTCTCATTATGTCATAGTTATTGCGTAACGTGTGATTTTTTACGTAAGCTAACAAGCATTCATGGCGCGTGACGATGTTTGTGCTTGCATCATATTGAGTGGAAAATTGTCTCGAAAATTACTGTCTTTGATGCACTACAAATATCGCTATTGATTCTACATATCCCTAAAATAGTTACCTTCAATAACCGTAAAAAAATGAAAAGTTTATATTCTGGTGATTTCTTGCCTCTTTCATTACGTAACTACAAGTACGTAATTATTGATCGGCAAGCATATATTTGCTGTGTACGAACAAGCGAGCATACGCAATAAATATTCATAAAGGTAATTTCATGTTAAAATTTGATTTGTGTTTGCGCTCTTGCAACACGAAAGACGAGTTGCACATCCGTAATGCATCACGTTCGTTTTCTGACGTTCGCTCGTAATTATAAAATGAGGCATACGTGCACAATGTTGTATTGTTAGCCATCGATTTATTTTTTGTTATGTTTTTTTTCCGCGTATATTTCTCGCGTACCATTTACCTACACGCCGTGGTAGCTTAGTGGCTTTGGTAGATTAAACTGGTAAGCTTGAGGACGCGGGTTCGATTCTCGGCCACGGCGGATTACATTTCGATGGAGGCGAAATACATAAAACACCCGTGTAGATCGATTTAGGTGCACTTTAATGAAACCCAGGTGGTCGAAATTAACGGAGCCCTCCACTACGGCGTCTCTCATAGCCATATTGTGATTTTTGGATGTAAAACCCCAGAAATTATCATTACTATTATTACCCTTTACCTGTGCTCTCTGTTGTTCATGATATATGGGTAATGTCGACACGTTGAGATCGAGATTGTCATTCAACACGTTCTTATCGCCACACTCACAGTACCAGAGGGATTTCTGGCCGACTTAAGAATGCGGGTTTGCACCAGACGTAATATTGTTATCGTTAATCGTGACGTGAATGCAATATGTCAAGTTACTAATTCCATGACCCATCAGTCACCTTAGTCACAGATTTGTGCCTTTCCACGCTATACTTTGGTATATATACCAAGTGAACGAGACGCGAGAGTTGCGCGGTTTGTGTTTATTTTTGGTACCGCGGCCCCACCGACGGACACATGCCGCTTCCCAACAGCCAGTTAAGGATTTCGCATGAATAAAGATACAGCAGAGCGCGGCAGGCAGTCTTGTAAAACAAATCGAATGCATGAAATAAAAGAAAGGAAACGATAGGGTGTAAAAGCATTAGCATGAGCTAGCCATATCTGCCACGTTCTTCTGGTTATCATCGAGTACTCAAGCTTATTTTCTTCTGCAGCACGTTCACGTTGCTCATTCCACGCATAACTAAATGAAGTAAGCGCGCGTAATGCGTTACTCGAACGCCGCGTAAGGGCGGACCAAGCGAGCTAGAAGAATACAGACAAAATACCCGTATTCACAGCCGGCAAACGCGTTCTCTGTGCGGTGAGTCACTGCGGTATTACCTTGCGGTGACGTAGTACTTAATATATCCCAAATTATCGCGATGTTGGCGAACAGCAACCAAAATATTTGGCTCGTAGCAGACGCCCACCGCCTTGGCGCGGCTTCTGCAGCGGAGAACGCCCACGGGTCCGGTACAGCAGCGCCGCGGCGCGGAAGTTCACAAGAAAGGGTCCTCGCTCCTCCCATGCATTCGCGCGGCGCTTTGGACACTCCCCGGTATTCTAGGCCACTCTAGCTGTATCTTTAAAGGTATCTCCGGCGGGGGCGGAGTCTGCCCTCCCTGTGTTTTCGGGGCTAAGATCGCGTTGATGCGAGCGCCATGACGAAGCTGAATTCGCTCGGTGATGCTGCTGCACTGACTCACTCAAGCGTTTTTACAGCGAGTTACCGCGGTCATCGAGTGAGATGCATTCATGTTTACTTGTGCGCGTGACAACATGCTTGATAATTTAGTTAGTGTGCCTATGTTAACAAGTTTATAGGAACGATAAAACTACTATCCTTACTTTGTCCACTAATTTGCTATCGCAATCGATGCTTCGCCTTTCGGGAGAAACTGCGACTCTTTTATTTCCACTATACTTGTACTTACTACCACAGCCACTGACCTCCGCTAAAACTTCCTCTAGTGGAAATCAGTGACCACAGTATTAGCCCTGAGCTCGACCAACAGGGGCGCTGCGAGCGCCGCTTGCGTGAAGTCGGGGCCAGAACATGCGCCTGTCTTCTGCTACAAACCGAGCGACGTGCGCGTGCCTTACACAGAGTTTCCGTCTGTTCGCTCCAGTTTTCTATGCTAGTACACTTCTGACAGTCCTTGCAAATAACATTTTAGGCTGTTTTCATGCCTCAAAGTTTATAAAAAAAACAGCTCAACCACCTATTTCTTAAAGGCAGCGTTTACAGTGCCGGCCAACGGAGCTCGGTCCAGCGCGTTGCGAACTTTTCATGTGAAGTTCTAAATCCTGGAATATTGTGCAGGCCGCGCCGATATCACGTCCGACGCCAATCGTGTGAGGCGAAACCGAAAGTCGGCTTTTCGAACGCGTACAAGATAGCGGCCTTGCAGTGGCAGCTAAGGTTTATCATAAAAATACAAACAAAAATGGGATGGAACTAATCTTATTAGGAGACCAGATGACTATTTTCTATGATGCTACAAGTATCTAACAAATTCTTGCTACATATAACTGCAACACCATTAACTTGGTTTTATTACATGGAAGCTCGCTTAGTCACAGCTAGCATAGCTCCTGGTAGAACACCTAATTTAAACTGCGAATTGTAACATGGATAACCAACCAACCCAGTCACATACCTTCATCCCGTATTATTAAGCATATATCAAGTTTCCTTGCTGGTGTATTCTTCTAAAGCCGTTCCACTTATTCGAGTATGCTTCTCAGGTTTGAATAATAGATTTCGCAGGGTGCCTTTAAAGCAGAGCGAAGAAAACTCGTTCATATGTCATTTATTGACTGCCACTGAATCTCATATGGAACCTACAAAGATGGCTTTAGGTATTTGCGCCTGTCACGTTGTGTTACACCCATTGCTTTACTGTGAACAAATAAAATGAAGAAATAAATAGGCGTATCCAGATTATCGGGTGAAATACTTCTGGTATCAATTCAACAGCGGTAAAATAAAAAGGCATTTCATATTGCGATCGCTTGAGCTCTCTGGCACGCAAGATTGTAGGATGATTTGGAGAAGGCACAAGTTCCTTCGATACCAGTTTTCGTGCGCTTAATTACAATATTTTATGTTGTCCTGATTTACTACAATCGCCTGCCACCTGCAAAAGGCATCGAATATGAAGTCACAACGCCAGTTGCGATTTCCGACAGCACTTCTGCGAACCCAGTACGTGCATTCCGTTTTTTCTGCAATAAAGAAGGAAACGTGGAAATTAATGGCGACAGTAATGCGCGTTATAAAGCATCAGCTAGGCAATACATAGTGCTTCATCTCAGTGTATTAGCGGTTCACTCCACTGAGCCACAGAAAAAGAACGCGAATATGCATGTGCTGAGTGATTGGAAATGACAGGGCAAACGAAATGGACGAAACAGAAGTTAGGGCTTCGCTTAGTATGGTCAGGAAACCATGGCAGTGCCCGTCCAAGCGGGAAGGATATGCTTCGCAAAAAATTCGTCAAGGTCACTTAAAGCCAAATGCATCCAAGTGTTCAGCTCGACCATATTTCAGTGCAAAACATTCTTTGCCTCACAACTGACACTTTGCGGTACGTAGTTTTTTTTTTTTCTGCTGATAGTATCGAACCAAGGCCCCCTGAGAGAAAACCTAATACTGTGCGTACTTCTCCCGATTGGCGCTTGCGTCGCATCGCACTGCAACTAATTGCAAAAAGCCAGAGCACGCATGTTTCCCCTATATTGCACCACCTTCGGGATGGGCACAGCTCACAGCGAAACCAGTTGAAACGTTTCTTTGTCAGAGTTCAATAAATCATGCCATCACCGCCCGACTGTCATGGTCACCTTGCTGCTGTCGTGACACACAGGCTTGCGTCATGCCCAAAGTGCTTAACTTACGCAAACATTGCCAGTCCATTTAGTAATGATCTAAAGAACTCCAAACATTGCTGCATAGCACGCTGAATGCTTTGTGTAAAATAAAGTGTCACTATACGTGATATCTACATATGCGTATATTGTAACGCTAGAGCGACAGCAAGGTCGGACGAAGAGGAGGACGAAGTGCGCTTGTGTTTGGAGAGGTTCGGTGTCGGCGCGGTAACCCTGGTCCCCTTTTCATCCATTCATCCTTAATAAACGGACCCCATCGTAACAGTTTTGGTGGAGGAGCGGGCTATAACAACAGCGCCCCCCAACCACGACGAAGAACCGACCGCAGAGGCGCAATCCGTGGAGGTTCACCCGAATTCGCCGAATTGCCAATCTGCCACCAGAGGTGGCTTCCGACGGCGACAATCTGCCACCTTCTACCAGCGTCCCATGACTGCCCCTACATCGAGCCACCAACCTTCGCCGGAAAAGGCAGGAAGACGAGGACGGGTGGAATCAGCTTCTAACAAGGAGCGAGTCGGTTTAATGGCTGGTATGCCACAGCCCATTTTAACAACTTTGCCTTCTTTAGCAAGCGGTTAAGGCTTCTTTTGTGCCTGACATTCTTGACGTTCTGCGCACATCCACCGCGAGTTTCCGAACTTGGTCCCAGTAAACCACAAGAACAAAAAATTAAAAGATATTTCCCAGAATTCCACCTTCCCTCGTTGTTTTGTTATCAACAAAAGGGCATCCTAATGTGCTAAAATTATTTACTAAGTACGAACAAGGTCGCTTAAAAGCTCTTCTAGGCTGTTGAATTACAGCTCAGTGACGTTGGTTTGACAATTTGTGTGAACAGTTATTGAGCTGTAAGTCACTATCTATATTAAATAAGCGATTTTTTCAGTGACTACTAGGCTTAGTTATTAAAAAAGTCGGCTCGAACAAAAAGAAGCATTTTCGTTTGTCAAGATTCAAAAAAGCAACTGACGTGAAAAATAGCACAATTATGGCCAAACGGCGAGAAAACTAAATGAATAGACGCAATTAATTTACAGCTTCCAATTTTAGCTCACAAGATGTAATTTTATGATGATAACCGGTATGTACTTGTCGACTTAGAAGGGTTGTTGGCACTAGTATCCAGCGTCCCCTAACATGCATCTCTCAAATTTATCCTCGAAATCAATAGTTTTACCATTTATTTTTGTGTATAAGTACAAAAAAACACCTTGTGGTAAAAGGATACACAAAAAGCCTATGCATTTAGCGACAACTCTGGCCACGCCGATCTCAAAATGATGATGTGGATTCCTATACTAAGTGAAGATGCTTCGAGCACTGTAGCACTTTAGTCGAGCACTGCAGTCAGTGCGCTGGAACGTCTCTGACTTCTTCCTAACATGCCTACACTGAGGTCATGTAGGGTTGCCAACCTCAGTAAACGACATTTCACCGTCATGGTTAAGGGAGACTCTCAGTCCTCATCATAGAACGTGGACCCGGAGATGTGAGTCTTCTTAATATTGCTTGTTCTATTGCTGTTCGAGTGGCTTCGAAACGTGTACGTTAGCGA
>NC_051160.1:55666341-55813841 GCF_013339745.2 Dermacentor silvarum | reverse complement strand
TCGCGACCCTGAAGCTTTATCGTGGTTCCACTGCCCCACTTCTGACACGTAAAAAAATGAGCAACCCGGAAGCAAGTGACTGCGTATTTGTTTTTCATAAGACTACATCGTCCCACGCTAACACAGGAAGAATTAACTTCATTCTACTCTTCTTTTCGCGACTCAGCTCCCTCTGGTATTCACTTTGCACGGTAACATTATGCTGTATTTTTCTTGCCTTTGGTACCTGTCTGCTTAGCTACCTTAATTTTGTTTTATTCATCACAAATGGTTCACAGGTACGAGTACCCGTTTCACCAGACAAGGAAAAGAGGTCTTCTTTTGTAAGTGGCCGTATCTTGTAAAGAAATTTTTCATCTTTGATTGCTTACGCTCACAAGCCGTAGTTGTTGCCCGGATTGACCAGACGGCACGTCAGAATAAAGGAAAACTAGTATGAAAAATACATCTGAACATGAAGCATGAAACGCGACGAATTCCAAGCCATGCAAATGCCGCATGCCCCCGATGCCTAAACACTTCGGCAATCAGCGACACCTAAATTTCGGCGCCTCATTCTGCACGGCCTATAGTACCGTGCGCACTTCCAGAGATGCTGTAGAATGCACGGCCTGGGAACAAGAAGTTCGGAAAGCAGCAACTGTGGCATAGGCTTTCCAGGCTTTTATTTGCGCTGCCCTGTGACCCCGCCTATTAAAACGTCATTTACTACCAGCAGGCGTGCATAGAGAGAAGCCAGAGGGAGCGCACTGTTGGTCGAATCTTGCCAGCAGCAGAAACCAATCCGCAGCGATGACGACGCTGTGTTTCTGTCTTCTCCTGCCCAGACACACGTCACGTGCACAGATCGCGGAGTCAGCTGCGGTATTAATAATGTTTTAGCATTAGGAGTGTCAAAGTGGAAACAGCTTAGGTGTGTGCCGTGTGGGAAGCCGGTGACATGGTAGAGAGCTGATGGAAGAGCTTAGAAGAGTGTGTATGTGTGCATGCCCGATGTATGTGTATGTACGTGAAGACGTATGTTTGTATGTATGTATGTATGTATGTATGTATGCATGCATGTATGTATGTATGTGTGTGTGTGTATGTATTGCTTTCACAGCAATAAACCAGTGGTTGTTAGTTCAGCGCCTTGTCGGTCTACTCACTTCGTCCCGTCCTAGCGCTGTTTGTTCCCTTACTAATGATGTACCAACCAGCCCAGACCAGCACACCCCTATGTATGTATGTGTGTGTGTGTATGTATGTATGTATGTATGTATGTATGTATGTATGTATGTATGTATGTATGTATGTATGGATGGATGTACGTATGTATGTACGTACGTACGTATGTATGTATGTATGTATCTATGTATGTATGTATGTATGTATGTATGTATGTATGTATGTATGTATGTAGTGCAAATATAGTGCAACTGAAAGTGGTCTGCTTCGAACCACCGTCAATTACACTTCGCTCCTTGAAGAGGCAGGACGTGTGTGGAGTGAACTCCCGAACAACACTTTTGCAATGTGGTCAACGCGGTCTAAAGCAAGAATCTGGGACGTCACAGAGGTGGAACGTAATGCTACCGCATTTCTCTACCAACTACAGCTAAATCACCACAGAATTGTTTAAAAGCAAACAGCGCTAAGAACGGCACTAAACAGAAATACGCTTTCGAAGTCATGTACCAACAGGCTCACCAACGCGTGTTATTGCTATGTTATACTCGCGGACAACATCCTGTGGTAATGAAGTAAAATCTACGAGGGCAGAGCTTCTTCCCAAGTGCGTACCTGCCAACCTGTGAATTTTGCAATTTGTAATAACCAGACAGCGTGGAGAAAGGAGTATGAAGAATTCTTTGAAGAGCTTTTCCTGCAACCATGACTATTCAGGGTTTCATACGAACTTTTACGGTTCATACGCATTGTTTTTAAACCCCAGTTACTTTTTTCAGCGACTTTCATGCTGCCAATTTCGCCTGCTTCATTACCTTACGTGTAAAATGCGAATTTGCTTGAAGCAAGCACCCTCTCGCATCTCTTCCAGCATCCTAAAACTTCCAACGGTATGGGACCGATGAGCGAAGCCTCTTTGTGAACACATTTTTCGTAAAGCTTGACGTAATATTCGTAAAATCGTAAGATGAGCCCCAATTTTAAACTTTAGAAACATTTTGGGAGAGCTTGTAGGTATGCATGTGTTACTGTACAAAGTAGCCGGGTTGCACTTGACAGCGCTTTCGGCTTCTTGTAACGGATACTTAATTAACGTAGGTGCAATGGTTTCGCATTTTCCGAAAGGCGGAAGATAAAGGCAGAACAATAAGTAACATTCCCCGCGCAGTGGTGTATTCTATCTCTAACCTGCGGTTGTAAAAAAACAAGATGTTTATGCTTTCTTTTTCAGAGCTTAAGGTAACGCGAATGAGAGTGTCGCACTTTTTTTCCATGAGTGATCTTGGTTCTGGACTTTTCACCTCTGGAGTTTTCCCTTCATCGCCACAGAAAGTTGTCCGCTCGCTCATCTGCGCTCGTCGAGTTGGAACCTGAAAGTGATCCTCAAGCGAGCCTCACAAGCAGACGAGCAAAAAAATATCATAATGAAAATACGCAGGAACCGAGCAGACCTTGTGTAACTAAAACAGCGAGACCTTTAAATGGTGTATGATGAAATATAGTAAAGCCTGTAATTATCACCAAATTTAGAGTGGCTCTTTATAGATCGGACGGGTGCTGCGATCGCCTGCGGAAAGCTTTCTCAATGTTACCAACAATTTTCAGCTGTCTTCGTGAATACTACAGAAGCTCCTAAATATTTTATTTCGAAATCTTTTATGGGTGCTTTTGGACCTTTACTCTGAGCTGTCGCTGTTCTCAATCTATGCCTAATAATAGTTTGCATCTAAATATGCTAAAGTATTTTGCTAAATGTAGTGCCGTGTACTGATGCCACCTTTGAGCTCTTCGCGGTATTTACACGCGATGGTGCTTCACAATACATTGCTTTGAGCCGGCTCTCATTAGTTCCTCAACCGTTAAAGCTGCAAGGCAACTTTTAATGACATATACGAAGTTATAGGTGGTTTTATAATACAATACTAAGGTTCTTCTTTCTAGGGTTTTACGTGCCAAAACCAGTTCTGATTATGAGGCACGCCGTAGTGGAGGGCTCCGGAATAATTTTGACCACCTGGGGTTCTTTAACGTGCACTACAACGCAAGCACACGACCGTTTTTGGATTTCGCCTCCATCGAAATGCGGCCTCCGCGGCCGGGATTCGATCCCGCGATCTCGTGCTCAGCAGCACAACGCCTTAGCTGACTGAGCCACCCCGGCGGGTATAATACTAAGGTAAGTATGTTCAAATACGGGGGGTATTCGTAAAGTTTGTACTCTATGCACCATAAACTTGGAACAGGTCAACGCGGGATGCATGAAAGTGAACGGACGTCTGTTCAGCTTTAGCGGAATATAAAAGTTGTATTTTATGTACAGGGAAAACCGCTAAGGTGGGGGGGAGACATTAAAACAATTTAGCCAGCGTCCATAGGGAGAGTTAGTTGGTGCACGGGCAATGGGTCGCTTTCTATTATGGTACCGGTAGTACGGATTTTACGAACGCCCCTCGTGATTATGGTTACTTGTTTTTCAATTCCTGCATTTTCTGTTGCTTTAGGAGCCGATCACATTGCCAGTCTTCGTATTTCGCAATTAATGACCGTACAGATAACTTAATTGTGTACGTTCAGAGGTGTTGTGGTGAAAATTCTCTGAAACCTCACCTTCTTCGGCTAAGATTCTTTCTCCATAGTATTCCGTGGCCATCCTTAGGTCAAACTGCCTGAAACAGCCATGGTATAGGTTAAACATCGTACAGATTTACTACACTACACGTACCTGCATTGCTGCAGGTCCTTGAGTACTTTTGAGCTTTTCCCTACTTTGATGCGGTAAAATTAAGTGTGTGCTATTGCTGAAAATATCAATGCCCTGACTACGGTTGCAGCGTGTGGGATAAAAAAACGCAACAAAAATTCATGTGAACCTTGCTCTTTTGTTGTTTTAAGAAAAGTATTTATTTTTCAAATGCTGCTTCCTAGCGGTTCAGGATGTTTATGACCCCTCTATATGCAACACTCACCTGTCAGGACAGATGAGTGATTAAATGAAATTATAATTTGCTGACTTTTCTTTCTCCGATATAATCTGACAAATTTGTGGAGTGCGCTTGTACGTAAAACATCAGGGCCAGCATTCACAATAAGGTTCTGCTTAAAACAAGTTTAGTGCTGGGGTTCTACGTGCCAAAATCACGATATTATTAGGAGACACGCCATATTAAGGTGAAAACCTGATTAATTTTGACCACTTAGGTTTATTTACCGTGTTCGTAAATATAATACACGAACGTTTTTCCATTTGGCTCCACGGCGCGTGTTCTTATGCTGAAATTCTTCGTAAGAGCAGATGAGAGCCGAACGTGATGTCGGTCATATCAGCAAAGACAGCCGTCCAAGGGGAAACTGCACCTATGAACGAAAAGCGCCCGCTCCCCCCTACACACACACACACACACACACACACACACACACACACACACACACACACACACACACACACACACACACACACACACACACACACACACACATACACAAATGATATCACGTCGAATGAAAAAAGCAGCATTATTTTTTGGCAACGCCTACATTATCTACATGCACAACTCCTACATTATCGTGTAGGAGTTGTACATATACCGATCGGGTCATGAATATCAGTCATGAAATGATAAAAGCACTTACATTTTTCGCCACTGACCCTGAAAAAGACAGACAATAAGAGAACACGCGATTTACTTCCAGCTTTTGAAATCTTTTATAGCAGTCTACGAAAAAAAATAGCATAGCTTGCACTAGTGGCGCAAGGCTCAAGAAACAGCGAAGCTGATCGGCACCTGGCTGGTCCAGGCCTTACGGGCTATGCTTTTCCGGAATTTATTGATTGTTGATCTATAATTTATTTCCTATTGATATTCCCTATTGATATTTCCAATACCTTCCTATCGCAAGGTATTGGCCACGTATTTGGGCTAGGCTAAGTACTACGAAGTCATCCCCAGAGTATTTTTCGGAATTTATTGAATATTTATTGCTTATCGATTACCTATTGATTGGCTATCGATTGGCTACTGCAGGGTATTGGCCACGTATTTGGGCTAGGCTAGGCACTACCAAGTCATCCCCAGCATTTCCCGGATTTTATTTATTATTCACCGATTTTCGATTAGCTATTGATTGGCTACCGATTGGCTATCGCAAGGTGAGTCGAAGTGCAGCTGTGCGCAGTGACGTCATCGCTAGGCGAGTTTTAGCGAACGCTACGCGCATGGATGGATGGTAATAAGTTTGTTGCGTTGTCCTGCAGTTTTGACGACCCGGATTTAGGTCTCCCACGACGGGACGTCGACATCTTGTCTCAGCGCCGCCTCAGCGGGCCTGCTGGACAGCCCAGAGTTGGTCGCCAAGGTCGGAGCTGCGCAGAGCAGCGGCCCACCTCAGCGATAGCGTCTCGGAGTTTAATTCGTTCTTGTGTTGGGCGTTACATTCCCATAGCCAGGAAACACCTACACTCAAGTGTTTGAGTGTAGCTGTTTGCTGTTCGCATATCTTGCACGTGTCTTCTTGGTGTACAGCGGGGAATATCCGTTTGATGTGAAACGGGTTCGGGAAGGTTTTTGTTTGCAGTTGACGTAGGGCCACTGCTTGTGCCCTGTTTAGGTCTGTGTGTGGTGGTGGGAATGCTCTTCTGGCTTGTTGGTACATCTTTGTAATGACGTTGTATGTGGTCAGTATGTCTCGTTCGGTTCGGGGGTCTTCCCAAGAGGCCGGCCGGGCGCGGTCCGTCAGCTCTCGCGCTCTGCGGTGGGCTACCTCGTTCAGGTTCAGGGGTGCCTGGTCGCCCGTGTTGACGTGGGCGGAGAACCATACGATGCGACTCGGGTGGGGGTGCGTATTCTCTTAAGAATGTTGATGGATTTAGGGGAAATGCGTCCTTTGGCAAAGTTTCTCACCGCCGCCTGGGAGTCGCTCAGGACGGTGTTGCAGTCCGGATTCGAGAGGGCCACGGCAATGGCTACGTCTTCGGCTTCCTCTAGATGTTGGGTTTCGACGCTACACGCGTTATCGGTTTTGGAGTTGGCGTCTATTACTGCTACAGTGAAGGGCCTGCCATCGGGGTGTTCCGCGGCGTCAACGAAGCGCGCGTCGGTTTCCCTTCCGTACGATCGGAGGAGGATTTTGGCTCTTGCTAGTCTGCGACCTTTGTTGAAGTCAGGGTGGACGTTCCGGGGGATGGCTGCAACGTGTATGGTTTCTCGGATTCCCTTGGGTATTTGCGCTTAGTGTTCGTGTTGTTTGTGGTACGTGATTCCCAGTCGATTGAGGATGTATCGGCTCGTGTCGGTCTCTGTGAGTCTTTCGAGCTGAGATATGCGTTGTGCTTCGGCGATTTCTTCGAGCGTGTTGTGCAGTCCTAGCTCGAGGAGGAGCTCCGTACTGGCGGCGTCCGGAAGGCTGAGGGCAATCTTGAATGTTCTTCGGATGAGCACGTTAATCTTGTTTCTTTCGCTAGTTGACCAGTTGTGAAAGGCCGCCACGTAGGCAATATGGCTGATGGCGAAAGAGTGGTAGAGCCTGATGGCGCTTTCCTCTCTCATGCCATTTCTTCTGTTTGTGATCCGCCGGATTAGGCTCATGGCGTTGTTGACCTTGGTCGTTAGTTTGTTGACAGTCTCACCATTAACTCCGTTCATCTCGATGAGCATGCCTAGTACCTTGATCTTGCGTACCTTTGGGATTTCGATCCCTTCCTGTGTATGGATTTTGATTTCTTTGTGTTGTGTCGGTCCGCCGTATCCCTTGGGCGGTCTGCCCTTGAGGGTGGGACGATATAGCAGGAGCTCCGACTTTCCCGGGGATAATCGTAGGCCCGTCCCCACGAGGAACTGCTCTACCTTGCGGACGGATTCTTTGAGTTTGATCTCTATTTGGCCGTCACTTCCGTTACTGATCCAGATCGTGATGTCATCCGTGCAGATGGTGTGGTGGACGCCGTGCACTTCTTGTAGCTTCCGCGGGAGGTCAAGCATCACGAGGTTGAAGAGCCGGGGAAATATGACCGAGCCCTGCGGCGTTCCCTCACTGCCCATGTTCAGTTCTTCCGTTTCCATGTCTCCGGCAATAAGCGCGGTTTTTCTGTCCGTGAGGAGGTCCTGACGTAGTTGTATGCTCGGACGCCTAGGTTCAGGTTTGAGATTTGGTCTAGGATGGCGGAGTGCGCCACGTTGTCGAACGCTTTTTCTAGATCGAGGCCGAGGATCGCCTTGGTGCCCCGGGTTTGGTCGTCTAGGATCTGTTCCTTGAGCTATAGCATTGCGTCCTGTGTGGAGAGGTGAGCGCGGAAACCAATCATGGTGTGTGGATATGCGTGTCTCCTCGAAGTGTGCGTTTATGTGGTTGAGGAAGAGGTGTTCCATGACCTTCCAGACGCAAGACGTCAGCGAGATCGGTCTTTTGTTTTCGAGGCTCGGGGGCTTTCCGCGTTTGGGAATGAGGATGACCTTGAATGTCTTCCATTGGAGTGGGAATTTTGCCTTCTTTCCAGCAACCGTTGATGAACTCGGTTAGCTTATGGATGCACTTGTCGTTAGGTTTCCTAAGGATTTATTTGTGATTCTGTCTGGCGCCGGCGCCGATTTGCCGTTGAGTCCGTGCAGCGCCGTTCTGATTTCGGCCGTGCTGAAGGTTTCGTCTAGGGTGGGGTTTGGCTCACGCGGATAATCCCGTTGCTGGACTGTGAATTTTTGAGGTAGGTATTCGGTTCTCTGTTTTTGGATGACGATTTTAGGAAATTTGCTTCAGGGTGAAAAAATGGGGAATGAATATAGGGTTTTACCCGAAAACGTAGGACATTGCATATACGTGAGTGCCATGGATCGTATATAGAACATCGTGTTCCCAGCCTAGAGAGTCGGCCGTTACAGCTCAGAGAAACCAAATTCAGTAAAGTTGGCAATCGGGTTCCTGTCCGATCAGCTTGAAAAGGGCAGCAGCTCACAGACGCAACACAACTAGAGTGGACTCTTTTTCTCTGTTGTGTTTCGTACGCTGCCCGACTTTTCAATTAAGGGGCTCAAAGACAGCTTTCAACGAGCAGATTTGCTCCTGCTTGAAATAAAACCTGAAGAAATAGTTTTAATAAGACTCATATGCACTTACCGCTACTAATTTTTCGTAAGTCACCAGGCGGTGGAAGTTGTAATGAACAGGTTCAACCCGCCGGGACATAAAGCATTTCAAAGTCTTTTGGTCAAATATTGAGGTTGACACGCCCACCATAACGAGATCTTCTTCCAGACTAAGCAACTGCATGGAAAAACAGACAACTTTGTGGGTCATAAAATGTGTTGCTGATGATTAACTAAAGTGAATAGCAGCTAGCGTAGAATTATGCCTCTTTAGTGAGAGGTTATGCGTAGACGAAAAAAATCAAGCGCGACGAAGTGTCTGACCGTTGTGAACCGCTTAGCGTTTCCTGCCTATTAGATTAGGGTGCAGACATATTAAGGTTAGCATGCGCATGTCATGCCCAGCAATTTCTTAAATCAGTAAACAGTGCCAGTAATGGTCGCGAGCTGAATTCTGCGGGAGCATGTAGGATAATCACAAAAAAGCATACGCCACGAACAGGGTTTGTTCCAAAGAATAATGACTTCTACGTGCCAAGCTACGTATTACATACCCGTTTGATTTCATTCATATTTTCTTCGATGCATATATGACATGCCTAATAGAGTAGACAATTTAAACAAAGACATCCCATAAGCGAATGCAGCTCTGCGTGATGCATGTATACTCTAGCAATGAAGTTACATAATCTTTTTTAAGATACCGGTATCTGAAACGTTAGGCTTGAGCTTGGTCCACGTGAGCATATTTTCCATGATAATACTTACCGCCGTAATCTGAAACGCACCTTAGCTTCAAGCCCATGCTTGAATTGATTTAAAGGACGCCTGGCCTGAACATGCCCTGGACACTCATTGCGTTTGCTTCGGCGCGTTCACAATAGGCGTCACTTAACTCAAGTCAAGCACGGACTTGAAGCGAAGTTGCATTTCTGAATACGGGGGTTAGTCTTAGGCCTCAGCCGCGGTGAATCATCAATGCCCCCTGTAGACGCAGGAATCAGCCACTTATAGTACACATTTCAAGGTTTTCAATCATCAATACACGGGATCTAATTACATGTTATGAATGGCAAGCAAGTCATTTGATTGTCTAACGAATAGATATATTTATTTATTTATTTTCAATACTGCCAGTCTCTTTCCGAGACCATAGCAAGTGGACGTACAGATTGTACCTGCAGGTAGACTAATGCATCAGCACCACCCGGCAAAACAGAAATAGGAATTCAATGTGACAGTGTGACAGTCATCACAAAAGTATAAGAGTAAAAGGTAGCCAAATAAGTTTGAATAATGATAATTGGGAATGAATACCGAGCAGAACTTCTATGAACAACACACTTGTACCACATGTAGCTTATACACACCTATAATAGAAATAAAATACAAAGCACACATTTTTGTCCTCAGATAACACAACGTAACCAACAGCAACAGATAACAGAAATTATACATGAAATGAAGTGGCACACTGGCAAATAACAGCAAACCTGAAAACACTCTGTAGTAAGCACTTGGCCACTAATATCCTTCCAATTATGTTGCAATGTTCTGGGGCTGAGAGTGATACAGTATTAACAGATGATATTTGCTATTTTCAGGCAAACTCTGATAATGAGTTCGAATTAGTAACCGAGGGATCTAAACAATTATATTCCCTGATAGCAAGTGGGAAAAAAAGAGTGCTTGAAAGTGTCATTGTGGTAAGAGTACTCTCTCAGTGTGTGTGAATGTTTCTGCCGGGTTACGCGGGATTCTGATGGAAAAATATACAATTATGTATCAATTTTATAATAGTTGTGAAGTAGCCGAAAAATAAATTTCAGGCGCGCTTGTTTTGCTCCAATCACCAGTGTTTGGAGGCCAGAGCTTGTTAACCTTTTTGTGGGAGAATCAGTGCGCTTATATTTGTTGGAGATGAATCTTGCAGCCTTCCTCTGTACATTTTCAAGTTTTTTTTTTATCTTAGTGACGGTATAAGGAAACCATATTGTGTTAGCGTACTCTAATACCGGTCTAACATAGGTAGTATAAGCTAGAAGCTTGGTAAATTGAGGCTCCAGCCGGAGGCATCTGCGAAGATGCCTCCGTAGAGCTTGCGTAGAGCACCTGAAGTAATATTTGGAAATATGCGCATCCCATCTGAGGTTTGAAGCAATCGTGACACCTAAATGTTTTTGTTCATTCACTTTTTGAAGCCTAGTGCTTTTAATGCTGTAATCATATTTGATAGCTTCTTTCTTTCGGGTTACCGTCACACATACTGTTTTTTGGGGGGCTAATCGACTTGAGTTGGTGCTGCGTCATCGATAGTTGGTGCAGCGTCATTTTGTATGTAAGGCGCGAACGTTTAAAGGAGACACAGAAATAAGAAGACACGGGGACGGGCGCTAATCCGTTGGCCCCTTACGTTTTACAGCGAAAGCTGTTTATCTCTAGCCCCTGTATATGCATCCCCCGCATGCGTTGCCGGGCGGGTACCCTGGCCGGCTTACGTCCGTATCACGTATCACGTGGACAGGAATGCGTCGGCCGATCCCCCAGGAATGCGTGGGCCGATTCCCCAGAAAGAAACGCTGTTAACGCCATCGTGTTAAAAGAGTTTTTTTTTTTCGAGCGTGAAAGAAGCATGCAAATGCAAGAAAAATTGCCCCACGACTGGCCGCTCGAGGTGCTTTGCGTGTATTCCGCCGGCTTCTTTCACGCTCGGAAAAACACTTTTATGTAGAACGTATTGAGCAACAAAAACCTGTATCGGGAGATTTCATGTTGCTCTACAATTTTCTCATTGACACTTTTCATCTAATTATAATATTTGAGAAGTTGATCATTATTTAAGACTAATTGTGTAATTAGGAGGAATGCAAGAAATAATCTGAGTATCTCCAAGCGACGACAAAAACGTTATCTTGGTTCTGTCCGGCTTCGTGGCGTTTGCATATTTTTAATGTGTAAGAAAGTGCCCTTTGTGTAGCAAGTTGGCCTTCATGCGCTTTATTTGTTTGAAATCCTGTTTGACGAATAATGAGAAGGGGAAAGAGTGTGGCGACCACGCCTGTGCACGTGGCCTGCGCTTCTGTGGTAATAACGTCATGCGCGTCGGAGGCGCCGGCGTGGCTGGAGCAGTGGTTACGGCAGATGCATGGGAGGTGCGGTGACCGCGGCGCCGCTTGTGTCGGCTTAGTGTCGTGCATTATGAAAAAGAGATGTATGATTTCATAATGTATGCAGCCTAAACAGCTTCGCTGGTAATTCGTCCCCATATGAATGTTGCGGCCCCAAGAATTTTTTGTATGATTTCCTACTATGTCACTGAATGTTGTGTACGTCGCCTACAGCAACGCTTATGTGGCTAACGTCCCAGTGTAACACAGTGGCTATGAAAGACCGTATAGCAAAACGCACGTGGTTAACTCTAATCCACGGGGAGTTTTAACAGCGAAGCTGTTTAAGGCAGCTGTAATTTGTGCTTCGTGGTTCGTATCAAGAAACTGCCGCCCCGTAGCCATGGCAACCAGGAGGGCGGAGGAGGGCGGCGCTGCGCATGCGCACGCGGTCGCCTCCTCGCTAGCTCCCTCCCTTCCCGATTCCCACCTCTCTTCTCTCCGCGCCGCGCTGAGCCAGGAGAAAAAAACAAGGCGAAAGCTTGCACTAGGAGTGGCTCTGTGGTCGCTGAGGTGTGCGGGCGTGTTCACATCGGCTCCGTCTTTTCTAATGTTCTGCAGCGTTTCTTTGGATACCAGCCACCCAACGTTTATCATCAGCAAAACGGCTTAGTCTCCAGGAACACGTGGATACCTTTTTTAGAGGTGGGCGCCCCTTTTTCATCATTTTAGGAGGACTTTTCCGCCAGCGCCGAGAGGCCGCCGAGCTAAGCCTGGACGCTCGCGCCAACAGGTGAGCACAGGCCTTCGCGACAGCTGCGGAGAGGCACGGCGCGTTCCTGCGTTTCGCAGTCGTGCAGCCCTGCGTCGGCGTCCTGAATTTAACCAAATGGAAATTCAATTTGAGGGGAAAGATGTCGATCCCGAGGATTTAACTGAAGATGCGGGGTGGCGAACAGCCAAATCCCGGCGGGCACCAACGAATAAGACTGTTAATACCAAATACGAGAGCGGGTCTGCCCTGCCCAGTGGATCGCTCACATCTGACCCGTGCGGAACGCCCAAAGGTGCTAAGCAAAGAATTCTAAGAGCCGGAAAGATGCCACATCTCCCCACGGGCGACACTAAGGTGGTGATTCGCCCGAGATCTGAGGACCGGCCATCACGGCAGCCATCGTCCAAGCCACGGGAATCCCCAAGGAAGATCGTGCGGCGGACACCAGTTGCCCGAATCTACAACAAAACATTATCGTGATTAGTATGCCCAGCGCAAACAACGTGGACAAATATCTACGAATGAAGAGCTTCCGTGTCGGCGGCCAGATGTAGGAAGTCAAATCCTACGAAACGGCAGCAAACCTCACGACCAAGGGGGTGATCCGAGGCATCCCTCTAGAAGACGACGTAAGAACGATCGATGAGAAGGTTGCAAACTCATGGAATCCCACGACCCTGGCAACGAAGAGGTTAAGCAACACGACCACAGTCATGGTAGCCTTCTACGGCCTACGAGTCACAACGCTGGTGCGATACGGAGCAACTCTCCTACGCTGCACCCTATACAGGAAACAGATCGATGTCTGGTACCAGTGTGGAAGACTGGGACACCGAATGGACGTTTGTCCCACTCCGCACGACAAGATGTGTCGTGGCTGTGGAACTCGGAACCGAAGTCAAGAACACGAATGTACCCGTCGTGGCAGTCTGTGCGGGGGAACGCGCCCCAACGGCGGACAAGGTGTGTCGAGCGCGCTTCAAGACGCTGTATATCGTCAGGAAGAGAAGACTGGAGCGAAGACAGGCGCAGGACATGGAGCTGGCAACCATAGAAACCACCATCCATTCAACCCAAGGATCCAAAGATATGAAATCCCGGAGGCCAAAATCCCGGTCCGCATGCAGGTCCGCATCCAGGTCCACATCCAGGAGCAGGTCCAGGAGGCGATCCAGGGGGCGATCCAAGGGATGATCATGGTCGCGCAGCTTGACCACCAACCAAAGGCGATCAAGATCCAGGTCCAGGGGCGCTATAACGTAAAATAATTCCAAACTGTTTGATTCCAATTTCTGCAATCATCCTCCACGATTGGCCAAAGCATTTTCGGGCCACTCCCAACTTCGCCTGTCTGTCACGCGACGTCACAAAAACCGCGATAGCACCCTATCTGATATAACGTGTAAATACTGATTATGCATGATTAAACCGCACAAAAGAAAAATAATCATCCCTGATTCGAAGCCTTTTCACCATTAGCCCTCTGATATTGGTCCAATGTTTTCTGGCTACGCCCACTTCGCCTGTCTGTCACGCGACCTCACAAAACCACGAAAACTCACCACGTCAAATTGACGTGTACGCGAAAAAATGCATTAATTTGCCGAACAAAACTGAAACCTTTTCTGAATAGCCACAGACTGCCCCGTTCCGAAAGAAATAGAAGATGGCTGCCCACCGATCGCTCAGGCCCTCGCTACTCGCACCTGCCGGTGAGCATGTATTTATTTGCGCATGATAAACCTTCCTGCGTGGCAGTAAAACGTTATCGCGCCCTTTCGGCATGCATACGACATCGCTGTTCCCTTGATGCGGAACCGTTTTAGCAGCATTCTTATCCTTCCGTTGCACGCCGCCGCGATTTTCGACCAGCCATCGCAAGCTAAGTAAGGCGAAGCGGACCAATCGGAGAAGCCGGCACCACCCTCTTCATGCGGTTATCTATTTTCATTGTGCTGGCTCGGCCCCATCGAAGCCCTCTCCACTAGAGCGTGCTCCTCGCCTCCTGCCAGCCAATAAGATAAGAAAAACCGCTGAGTGTAGACAATGTTACTGCTTTTGAAAGCGAACAAAGGTGACCTCCTATAAACGAGGAGAGTGCTTGATTGGGTTGTTCAGACAACGCTGCGGGTCACCGCCCGATGCTTGCGTCGGTCGTTACATAAATTTGACGTCAGGAGTTTGGAATCAAAACAGTTTGGAATCATTTTACGTTATAGCGCCCCAGGCCACGCCAAGATGGTACAACAGCCAACGCGAGCTGGGCAGATGGGGTCAAGGGGGAGCCGAAACGGAGTCTCGTTATTACCGGTCAAAATAGTTGCGATAATGAAAGGCTGCTAGAAATGCAACGCGAGAATGCTAGACTTGAGGAACTCGTTCAACAACTGGCATAAGAAATCCAAGAGCTTAGACAAGATCGAACCAGAGTCCCAGACAGGCCAGTTAGTGAGCCAGTGATCGGAGCAGATATGGACAACTGGCCACCAGCCACAAAGAGCGATACAATCGCAGAATGACAAGAGAGCGCAAGTTAGATCAGAAATAAAGGACAGACTAATAGAAATTCAAAAGGCAATAGGCAGCGTTCGCGCTGCCATCATCGAGTTAACCGTCAGGGCAGCAAATATTGAGGAATGGAAGGCAGGTGTTACACCCATGCTAAGCCAACACCTGCATGTCGCACTGCATCCACACGCCGAGGTCATGATGGGGGAACCGACGCAGGGCACACCTAAGCCCATCTTTTCCCATTTGCTTACCGATCATGGCCCCTTTTTCTTTTCATTTGCTTGCACATAAATATCTCACAATTTGGCAATGCAGCTGCAGAGGTTTAGTCAAGAAAAACCCAGTCTTTCAACAATATGTACGAACCGCGCAAATTAATCCTGACATAATAGCACTGCAAGAAACGGTGGGGACGTCCGTTTTGATCCCCGGGTATCGGGAAATGTGCCCCCCCCCCACAGTTAAATGACAGGGGGGTTACCATTCTGATAAATAAGGGATTGGTAGCGGTAACCTATGAAATTAAGAACGTCAAACTAGACCACATTCTAGTGGAAATTATCCCCGATCAAAGGCGGTGTTGCAGCCTATCTATCCTTCATCTATATAGCAACCCTTCAAACATGCGGAAGAGTTTTCTCTCCCTGTTCAATAGAGCTATGGGCCTTGCGGGCCAAAATCCGATAGTAATTGGTGGAGACTTCAATACTCCAAGTACCACATGTGAATATGGCTATGATAGGGCCAAGGGCAAACGGCTATGGCAAGGCATACGAGAACTAGGTCTTGTAATCATAACTCACCCAAGAATCCCAACCAGAACGGGAAACTCAGTCTCCATGGACACCACGCCTGACCTATCTTTGGCAAAGAACATACAAAGAACCAAGTGGCGCAATACAACAGATGATCTAGGCAGCGATCACGCAATCGTTGAAATAATACCTTCGCTACCCGGAATCCCCCCGCCGCCGAAGAAGTTTGTGTGGACGGATTGGGAAAAATTCCGAAAACACAGAGAGACTAATATAAAGGAGGAACAAATCACTGACATAGAATCATGGATGAAGAGGTCATCGCTGACGCAAGGGAGGTAGCACAGACCACCGTCACCGAAATAGCATAGGGAAAAATGTAGAGCCGGCTCGCACATCTCATTCAGGCAAAGTCATCTCTACAGAACAGATGGAAGGCACAGCGGCACAACCGCAGATAACGCAAAAAAGTTGCTGCTATTAACAGGAAAATAGAGGGTCATTGTCGTACTCTCAGTCGCCATCAATGGGGCGAAGTATGCAATGCCGCTGATGATCATCTCCCCAATGGCCAGACGTGGAAACTCCTCAGTTACCTCCTCGATGACACTCAAAGCAAATCTTACCAGAAGGATAACCCCCAGAAACTCCTTCATAGCGAAATGGCGACAGCCGGCAGGCGCGCGGTGGCAGAAACCCTCAGGGACAAGTACCTCCTGCAACGCCCGACGACCCACCACATTGATTACGCGGGGAGGGATAATCCTCAGCTAGACGACGAGTTCAGTGATGCGGAAATCAGGAAAGCCTTACACTACCTTGACGGGAAGTCGGCCCCCGGTCCCGACAAAGCATTCACCAAATACTAAGGAACCTCGACCACAGCTCGATCACCAAGCTGATAAGCTACATTAACGAAAGCTGGACCAGGGACAGCATCTCTCCACAATGGAAAACACCCAAGGTGATCCTTATCCCCAAGCCAGCCAAACTAACTAGCCTCAACAACCTACCACCGATATCTCACACCATGCGTCGGCAAGGTAATGGAACATGCATTCCTCAACCGCATTAATAATCACTTTGAAGACACCGGAGCCTATCCACACATCATGATCGGCTTCCAGGCTCATCTGTCAATGCAGGACGCTATACTCCAGATCAAGAACCAAGTCTTAGACGACACATCCAGAAACAAAAAAGCCATCCTCGGCCTGGACCTGGAAATGGCTTTTGACATCATCAAGGACGCAGCTATCCTCGTCCAGACACAAAACCTAAACCTAGGCGAGAGGTCCTACAATTATGTAAGGGACTTCCTGACCAACCGCAAGGCTACCTTAGTGGCGGGCGACATCGAAACAGAAGAGCGGACGCTGACCAGTGAGGGGACTCCCCAAGGTTCTGTCATCTACCTAATGCCCTTCAACCTCGTCATGCTGGGCCTTCCACCGAAACTCCAAGAAGTTGACGTAATCAAGCACTCCATCTACGTGGACAACATCACCATATGGACAATGAAGGGCAGCGACGGTCAGATAGAAACTCGACTACACGAAGCAATAACCAAAGTCGAGGACTACCTCAAAGACACGAGTCTCCGTTGGTCACCCAGCAAATCGGAACTACTCCTATATCGTCCTACCCTTAAAGGTGGTCCACCGAAGAGATACAACCGCTGCAGAAGCTACGAAGAAATCGAACTACGTACGCAAGACGGAGGACTCATTCCAAAAGTCAATAGGATTAAAATGCTCGGAATGATTATAGAGAGGAATGGTATCAACGGGGAAACCGCCGGTAAATTAACCTCTAAGGTGTCCAATGCCATGCGCCTAATCAGAAGAATCACGAACAAAAGAACTGGGATGAGGGAGGAAAGCATCATCCACCTCATACAATCTTTTGTGATCAGCCACATTGCGTATCTGGCAAGCTTCCGTACCTGGACCATGCCAGAACGAAACAAGATCAACGCCCTTATACGGAAAGTCTATAAGGCAGCACTGGGTCTACCCGACTCCGCGAGTACGGACCTATTGTTGCAACTGGGGGTGCACAATACCCTGGAGGAAATTGCGGAGGCCCAGAGAATATCTCAAATGGAGCGCCTCACTATCACCGAAGCGCGACGAAGTATTCTCACCAAACTAGGAATAACTTATCACACCCAGCATGGCCCGAAATTACAGCTCCCGCGTCATGTCCGGGACAGCATCCGGGTCCAGAATATACCAAGAAATGTCCACCCAGAATACAACCAAGGTCGAAGGAACGCCAGAGCAACGGCCCTGATGCGCTCTTATGGCAAGGGGAACAAAGTGCGGTTCGTCAACGCTGCTGCATACCCAAATCGACAGGCCTTTTCCGTGGTAGTCACAGACACTCACGCTCAGGTCAAAAACGCCTACTCAAGTACGCCTGACGAGAACGCTCAAGTCGTGCTCAGTGACTCTAACTATCCGTAATTTTGCCAAAGGCAGGATATCTGCTACAGCGTACAACATTATCACGGACTTAGATAGACCCAAAGACCACAGTACTCTCGTATGGTTCCCTGCACACATTACCTCGGAGGTAATGTGTGCAGGGAAACACCCCCCAAATTAAACACCCCCCAACCTCAACGAGGTAGTGCACAGTCTCACGCGACCGCGTGAATTCGGGCAACACCGACCGGGGAAGACGAGCTAAGTGAGACTGTATGACTAGATACAATGATATCAGCAAAATGTATTCTAGCTCCAGAAGAACGCTTCCACAACCTCACGCCAAGCTTGACAGGGCGCAGGCAGTCGCTTGGCGCCAGCTACAGACGAATTCTTACCCCAGCCCAGTCCAGTTAAACAAGATCTTCCCAGAGGTATAAACTATAAATATATGCGAGATCTGCAAATCGGCCCCGGCCACGATAAATCATATGTTATAGGAGATTATAGGCAATAAGACAGTCACTGCACCCGAGACTCTTCCGTCAAGGTGGACCGCCGCTCTGCGCAGCTCCAGCCTTGACGACCAGCTTTGGGCTGTCAGCAGGCCCGTGAGGCGGCGCTGAGGCAAAATCTCACCGGAAAGCAGTCTGGCAAGGAGTAATGGTACCAGTGCTAACGTTCGCAAATTCCTTTCTATGCTTAAAATTTGATATCTTGTCGGGGTTGGAAGCTAACCAAAGATCAGTAGGCTGGTTGGCTTTGGGAGGCAACGGTAATACCACAAATGAGGCAGTGCAGGGTGACATGGGTTGGGCCTCTTTTGAGGTCAGAGAAGCACAGAGCAAAATTAGTTTTGAAGAAAGGCTCAGGAACATGGATGAAAATAAATGGGCGGTTAAAGTGCACGAGTATTTGTACATGAAAGGCGTGGACAGAGAATGGAGGAAGAGGTCAAGGAAGTTAGCAACCACGTACAGGATAATCGAAATTGTAAGTAGACAACCAGGAGTCATCATAAAGAAAGTGCGAGAAATAGAGACCGTGAATTGGATGCAAAGAATGGAAACAAAAAGGACCACGGAGATGTACAAGAATGACAAGAAAGAAATTAGAAGGTAAAATCTGTACAATAACACAAGGGGCAGTACCTTGCTATTTGAGGCTCCATCCGGTTGCCTAAGGAACAAAACATACCAGAGCAAATATTCGGAACTAGATGAGACATGTGTATGCTCCAGTAAAGATCCAGAGACCACTCAGCACATCCTAATGGAATGCGACGGGGTCCACCCAGTGAGAACCGTAGGTAACGTGCCACTCCCAGAAGCACTTGGGTTTAAAGTGAAAGGAAACATCAACAAATCAGCCGTAGAGACAAGCAAGAGACGGTTAGAGTACTGGTGGGAAAAAAGCAGGGAAAAGATTGATACGACATGATCTCTTAAAATCGTAGGTAGCGGTACAAAGTAAATTTTTGAAAAAAAATAAAAAGGTTATAAAGAGGTATACAAAAATGCTAGATAAAGAACATGTATAGTATAACTGATTACCTGATTATACCTGATCACGTGTTATTTTTTACTACTGATGAAAATAAATTCAACTTCAACTTCAAAATCAAGCAGGCTAGTGACTATTTGTCGCCGCCCCATTTCAAAGGGGATGCCAATAAATCATCATCATCACTGTCCCAACGGGAGAGATCTAGGCCCGATCGCGTTACACACTGCAGGACCAAATAAAAGTTATTCACCACCACCACCACCAAAGCTTGCACTAGGCCGCGCAAAGCTCAAGACACAACGAAGCTGGCCGATTGATATGGTGCGGCTAGCCTCCAACGCGTTCGGCATCGCAAGCAACAGAATTCTTGGCACCGTGCCAACCTTGGTTAGCCTTCCTGCATTTGTGGCATGCCAGGAACGCTGTTGCTCGTAGGCGCCGAGGCGTCCAGCACTAGTCACGCGAAATGTCGCCAACGCGTTCGGCGTCGGCAAGAAACAGCGTTCCTGGCATGCCACAAACACAGGCAGGTTAACCAAGGTTGACACAGTGCCGAGAACGCTGTTGCTTGCCGACGCCTAACACGTTGGAGGCTAGCCGCTCGAAATCAATTGAGCAGCTTCGCTGTGTCTTGATCTTTGAGCGGCCTAGTGCAAGTTTTTGCCTTTTTTTACCGTGCACTGAATGCACAGTAACTTACGTGTTCGCATTCTGTGCTCATTGGAATGGGGCTCCCGTGAACGGCAATTCATTCCGCGAAATGTACTCAGCGGCAAAACAGCACAACCTGTGAGCCACAGTGGTGCCTATGATCAGTTGAGGAGGACCCCGCATTAATCGTGGTTTCCAATCTGTCTCGTAGCATAACTTCCAAAGGAAGCCATGTTTTCCCTGGTTGAGACAGGACCTTCTTACTGCCGCCCGTCGTATGCAGACCCACCGTCGTTGAGTCTGCAGTGCCAAAGTTTCAGTCCTTTGCCAAAGTTTGCAGAGCTGGCACATAGTCTTTGAGCGATTCATTTGCGAGATGGTCTCGTTTCTGGAAGCGATATCGTCCAAGTAACTCGGGAGGCCGGGTGTCGAAATTCTAGCTCAGTAACTTGATGATGTCCACCAAATCCACCTCAGAAGGATTTCGTAGTGCAACCAGGGCATTCAGCGTCTCGTAGGTCTGCTCACCGAACAGCGTGAGTAGAACCGCTCACTTCTTGGAAGATTCGACGATGTGTTTGGCTTCATAGTAGAGCACCAGGCGCTCTATCCACGATGACCAGTTGGTGCCGGGCACAAATTCTGGTATCTTGCCTTTAGGCATAGTCTCCAGGAAAACTTGCTTCGCGGGTTCTCGTTCCGTCGTCGCCAGTATTGTAAAGTGCCTTTTATTGCATTTTAGAACGCTACAAGGCAGGCTGCCCGGTCATGAGCTCAGAGTCCTTGGTCGTGCCATATTGCTCTCCTCGTCTTCGCTCGCTTGTCAAAACGCTGATATATAATAGGTTCATACGCCGAAACCTGCGAAACTCGCCTAGCTCCGTTAGAAAACTAGCATTTCTAACATTTATTCATCCACAGTTGGAATTCGTCTCATCTATTTGGTCTCCGCATCAAACATCTCCCATTGAAATTCCTGAGTCCATTCAAAACAGAGCTGCCTGGTTCATTTCGAACAATTAAAGTCCCCTGCCAGCGCCTCCCAACTAAAGAAACCTTGATGGTATACAGATACTCGAAAATAGTCAATCTATTTAATTTTTGTGTTTATTAAATGCAAAGCGTTTCTTCGCGAATATTTGCTACTTTGACAGTATCTGTCTTTTTATCTATCTATCTATCTGTCTATCTATCATCTATCTGTCTATCCAGCTGCCTACGTCTTTGTGCTCTCATGGTCGTTTCATTAACTTGGACTGTACCACAATTGGCATACTATGACAGGAGTATATGACGAACATAAATGATATGTCATAACAATAATATCATGACATGCGTGTCATATAGGTCATGAAACAGCCGTCTACGTCTTGGTGCTCTCATGGTCGTATCGTTAACTTCGTAGGTACCAAAATTGGCATAGTATGAGAGGAGTGTATGAGGAACATAAGTGATAGGTCATCACATACGTGTCATGTAGGTCTTGACAATGACCTAGCGAAAAAGACTCAAAAACCACTGAAATTGGTTCGGACGCGGGTACTAAGTGCAGGAAACACTAAAGGATGCTGGTAGAAATCATAGTCATGAGCACGACTCAGCAAAAATGACAATGACTCAGCAAAAAATATTAACATTCAAAAACCACTGAAATGGGTTCGGACATGGGTACTCAGTGAACGAAACACTAAAAGATGCTGGTAGAAGTCATAGTCATCAGCATGACTTAGCAAAAATGACGATGACTTAGCGAAAAAAGATCAACACTGAAAAGCCACTGAAATGGGTTCCCACCTCGGTACTAAGTGAAGGAAGCACTAAAGGATGCTGGTAGAAGTCATAGTCATGAGCATGACTCAGTAAAACTGACAATGACTCAGCAAAAAATTATTTACACTCAAAAACCACTGGAATGGGTTCGGACGCGGGCACTAATTGAAGGAAACACTAAATGATGATGGTAGAAGTCATATTCATGACCATCACTGAGTGAAAATGACAATGACTCAACGAAAAAGATTAACACTCAAAAACCAATGTAATGGGTTCGGATGTGGTACTAAGGGAAGGAAAAGGCTAAAGGTTGATGGTCGAAGTCATAGTCATGAACATGACTACGGCTTTCGCCTTAAGGTCTCTTAGGTGTAGCTAAAGGAACTCCTGAGGACTCGCATGCATTTCATGACATGCGTGTCAAGTAGGTAATGAAAGAGCCGCCTATTTCTCGGTGCCCTTATGGTCGTTTCGTTAACTTCGTAGGCTCCCCGCACTCTGCTTCGCATAACATTTATTCCCACAGGGCGTGGGATCTGCCGGCTGTTTCATAAATATGTTGACACCCACACTTCATTTTTGCCTCTGGAATCACCTCCTCGATCTTCACGGTGCTTACATAATCATCTTTGCTTTCACCGCATATATGAAAAAACTCAATCATTCAACTCATCTGCATTCCCAAAGTAATTAGGCTCTGGAATGATCTTCCTGACAACTTAATCTCTTTTTCGCACCCTGGAGAGCTCAAAAAACACCTCTGCCAGCATTTATCGCTTTAGTTTTGCCATAATTGCTGCTTTTTGTAGTACTACTCTTTCAGTTGCTCTAAATGGTGCTTTATTTTGTACTACTGTTTCAATTGTACTGGGTTAACACTTTTTGCCATTTTCACGTTCGTTTTTTTTTTATATATATCACTGTCTTAATATGTCATTTTTACGCCCTTTTGAATCTACTTTGTATTCCTTTTGTGTATTTGCCTTACACCGCGTCTGTTGTACCTTTACTCTGGTTTATTATTTCTGTCCTTATTTCTATTTCGGGGCCTTATTTCTTCGTGGCCTGTGAAGTATGAATAAAGAAATAAATAATGCCTGTGACTGTTTGTGCTAGTCGCATGCTACACCCTCATTTGGTAGTAGTACAACTACCTGCACCGTTACTAACGGACATCACTAGAATCATAGTCAACTTTGAGACATGCGGTTACTAGTTTTTCGTTAGTAACTGACAGGATCTTTTTTAAGCGTACAAATGCCACTGAAATTAAACTTAGCGAAAATGGAGGGGAGGGGTAGGGGGGGGGGGGTTACTATGGCAAATTAGGATGTCAAGGTAAGCGCGTGAGGATCAATTACAGTTGTTAAAAAATTGTTTGAGCAAGTGTCGAAAGCGTTATATGGCAATAGTACGCGATATTTCCCAGCAACGTTTTTAAAATATTGTTTCGTCAATTATACTGATGTGTAAGCGGCGTGCTGGCTTGTGAAGCCTAGCCTTGGAAGTTCTGCCATCTACAGGTTCTCAAGAAACCAATAAAATATTAAGCGCGCTTCAGCTTTCGTTATACTAAAACGTGTACTACGGTGTCGCATGGTGACAAAGTAGCCTGAGTAAGCCCGCCCTCCCCCCCCCCCCCCCCCCCCGCCTTCCTCAACCTTTCAACTTTTGAACCCCAGCGAGTTACAGGCACAGTGCTCAGCGTGAATGCTAAAATTTAAACCTGTCTTGTTTGCCCAGCATTCGAGCAAAAAATTAGTACAGTGTACTCTACGACTGACACTGAAACTTTACAGCTCCAAAAGGCAGCAGAGACAGGATAAAGCACTGGACGGGCGCTCACTCGCAGCTGATTTTTATTACGGAAATGAAGTGTTATATATATATATATATATATATATATATATATATATATATATATATATATATATTGTAGCGGCAATGCGCGGAGGTTAGAAGAAGACAAAGAGGTGGCGTGGAGCGCGTGCTTGAACTGGGCGGTTGATCGCACCGGACTGGTTTTCGCCTTTGGCTGCTCCCTTCATGTGTTCTCACTATCATCACCTGTAAATAAACCCATACCTTCGTAACAATTTGGTGGAGGTGCTGGGTACATCGCCCTGGACGACTACGCAGCTCTACCGACTTCGCGACGGAGCAGACGCTTGGCTGGCTTGCCACCACAGGCAGCGGACATGGAAGATTCAAGAGAAGGCGCCATCGGCGGTGAGCCCCAAGACCCTCACACAGGCCAGGCTGGCTACGCGACACCGGAGCGACATCCAAGCACCTTTTCGGGGAAGCCGGATGAAGACGTGGAGGACTGGTTGAAGCACTACCAAAGAGTAAGTCGCCACAACCGCTGGAGTACTACGAAGCAGCTCGAGAACGTGGTATTCTTTCTTGCCGGGACCGCACTTCTCTGGTTCGATAACCATGAGAGCGTGTTGCCAACCTGGGACGATTTCGTCGACGAATTTAAGAAGAGCTTTGGTGACTCGATGTCTAAAAAAAGAAGGCTGAGCAGTCGCTTTCACGCAGGGCTCAATTACCTGGCGAGACATGCACAACTTACATTGAGGCTGTTTTAAAATTATGCAGAATAGTGAGTGCGACAATGTCTGATGAGGATAAAGTGGGGCGTCTCCTGAAAGGAATCGCAGAAGATGTTTATAATTTTCTGATAACGAAAGAAGACCTCAGAACCCCTTCCGACCTAAGACAGCACTGTCGGACGTTTGAAGCCTTAAAATGCGGAGAATTTTAATAAAATTTGGGCGCTTAGACAATGTAACCACTGTTGCAAGTTTGACAGTCCCATCTGATGACATCTCCTCGGTAATACGGCAAGTCGTCAAAGAAGAGCTTGCTCTGCTTCGCGTTGCCGACCCAGCTCATGAGTGTCATCAATGCGCCTTTGACCAGCGCTCTCATGCACCACAGACATCTTGGTCTCGCCAGAGTTATCCGGAACCTCGTGTGCCCTATACCGAGTGATGTGAAAGCAGGAACATGCGCCCTCTCGGAAACCAGGGACGTAGGCCACTTCCACCAGAAAGATTTCCTACTCGGGCTCCTTCTCCCGTTTACAACCAACCAGCCAGCCCGTTCTCAACGGGGTCGACAAATCGCGACTCCCGCACTTGCTACCACTGTGGTCTACCTGGACACATCGCTAGGTACTGCCCTCACCGCCAGCAGCGAGCTCCGCGATTTAATGCCTACACCCCTCCTACGTCCGCAGTCGAGCCGTGGTCGTTCCCCAGTTCCTTTCAACGACGGCAACAGGAACGCGCGACACGAGCTGACTCCCCGATGTCCGACCGCAGCCTTACCCCGCCACCGACGCGACAACAGCGATCTCCGTCCCCGCGTCGTCGCTCTCAGTCACCGCCACCGCTGGGAAACTAGCTGGTGCGACCGATGGGGGCGAGGCCGCAGTACGATCACCTTCATCAAGACCCCCTTGTGTAGTTATGTTAAAGAACAAAGTGTGTGTTTATGTAGACAATGTGAGTACGGTAGCGTTAGTTGATACCGGGGCAGCAGTCTCGATAATGAGTCTGGCTTTCAAGAATCGTCTTGGACAAAAAGTTTTGTTTGCTTGGGACCGGAACGCTACCTTTCGCGGTGTTGGTGGAGAAATGTTGCGTCCAATTGGTGTTTGTTGCGTATCGATCACCATAGGTATTCAAAAGTTTAGGACTGAACTTACTGTGCTCGCACGCGCTACCCATGACGTTATCCTAGGTATTGATTTCTTGCGTGAATGTGGGGCGACTTTGGATTGTGGTAGTGGCACCATTTCTCTGCGCAGCGCCGTGCGTACTCCCGTGGCCGAATTACTTAATGATACCTCGGACGTTTTCTCGGTGTCGAAATATGTTTGTGTGCCCCCACGGACAGCAATGTTCGTACCCGTACACTCTTCTAGTCCTCGTACGGGATCCTGCTATGGTTTAGTCGAGCCTAATTTCAACAACACGCTCAAGAAAAATGTGGTAGTGCCTCGTTGCCTCGTGCTCGCCGTCGACGGCTCTACCCACTTGTGGACCGTAAATGTCTTGACAGAACCGATATCTTTGCCGGCAGGACTTAAACTGGCAAGCTTTGACGAAGAAACTACGATGACTGTCCAAACCGTGGAACTGCCGTCTGCCAGAGCGAAATCCCATCCTGATTCTTACCCTGATTATTCCCTTGACTTTGAGCGCATGATCAACAAGTCGCTGCCTTCTGCTGAGCGGCGCCTCTTTCAAGAGGTGCTGGCAAGTTACGCTTCAGTGTTTGATTTTGCGCAAGACCAAAGATCAACCAACACGCTGCCGCCGTCTCGTACGCAACATCGAATCAATACCGGGCAAGCGTCGCCAATTCATCAGAAGCCTTACCGCGTTTCGCCTTCAGAGAGGAAAATCATCGCCGAGCAGGTGCAAGATATGTTGCGGAAAGGAGTCATACAAGAATCATGCAGTCCGTGGGCAGCTCCGGTAATTCTCGTCAAAAAGAAGGACAACTCGTGGCGGTTTTGCGTGGACTACCGCCGTCTCAACGCCGTCACAAAAAAAGACGTGTACCCACTGCCACGTATAGATGACGCCGTCGACTGTCTGCACTCCGCGTCACATTTTTCTTGCGTTGACTTGCGGTCAGGGTACTGGCAAATTCCCATGCACCCCTTGGACAAGGAGAAGACAGCCTTCGTAACACCCGACGGCCTCTTTGAGTTCAACGTTATGCCTTTCGGCTTGTGCAACGCTCCAGCGACATTCGAGAGGTTTATGGATACAGTGCTCCGCGGACTCACATGGGAAATTTGTATGTGCTATCTAGATGACGTGACCATTTATGGCACGATGTTTAAAGAGCATAATCTCCGCTTATCGATCGTGCTTGACTGCATACGACGAGCTGGCCTTATTTTAAATTCCAAGAAGCGTCACTTCGGTGAGCGTGAAGCTCTTGTACTGGGCTTTCTGGTCGACAACCAGGGAATACGACCAGATCAACAAAAGGTTGCCGTGGTTCGTAACTTTCAGCAACCAAAGACGGTGAAAGACCTCCGAAGTTTCTTGGGCCTTTGCTCGTATTTCCGCCAATTTATCAAGAATTTCGCACAGCTTGCTTCTCCCCTTACGTCCCTTCTTCACAAGGACACGCCATACGTGTGGACGGATTCCTGTGAGACTGTATTTCAGCAACTGAAGTTTTTACTGACTTCCGGACCGGTCCTGATGCACTTCGATCCCGCTGCCTTCACTGAACTGCATACTGATGCTAATGGTGTTGGTGTTGGTGCTGTGCTCGTTCAGATCTGCAGCGGTCGGCAGCATGTCGTTGCTTATGCTAGTCGGACACTTACCAAAGCGGAGAAGAACTACACCGTCACCGAACTGAAGTGCCTAGCAGCTGTATTCGCCATTCAAAAGTTCCGGCCGTATTTGCACGGCCGCGAGTTCACCATAGTGACTGACCACCATTCACTGTGCTGGCTTGCTGGGCTCCGCGACCCGTCAGGCCGATTAGCCCGTTGGGCGTTGCGCCTTCAAGAGTACAGCTTTTCAATTACCTACAAGAGCGGACGATGCCACACGGATGCCGACTGCCTCTCGCGCCTCCCGTCACCGTACGCCAACGCTGAGGACGATGACTTCGACGACTATTTAGTTGCTATTTCGTCCGACTTCCCCGACCTCAGTAGTTTCAAGAGCGAGCAACATCGTGACCCTGCCTTGAAACATTTCTTAGAATCTGCGCATGATTCACCAGGGCAGCCATTTACTATTTCTAATGGTTTGCTGTACAAGAAGAATTACTCAGCTGACGGCCCTCCATTGCTCTTAGTAGTGCCAGAAAACCTGCGCCCTGCGGTTCTTCGTTCGATGCACAATGGGATTACGTCCGGCCACCTTGGCTTCGCACGCACACTACACCGGCTCCGCCAGAGGTTTTACTGGCCGAAACTCTGGAAAACAACGAAGCAGTACGTCGCCAGCTGTGCTGTTTGTCAGCACCACAAGCAAACAACGACTGGCCCTGCAGGTTATTTGCAACCTGTCACGCCACCGACGTCGCCTTTTGAAAAAGTTGGCATTGACTTGCTCGGACCACTCCCGAAGACATCATCTGGCCACCGGTGGATTATAGTGTGCGTCGATTACTTAACTCGTTACACTGAAACAGCGGCATTTACATCTGCCACAGCAACTGATGTCTCTTCCTTCCTGCTGCACCGCGTCATCTTACGTCACGGCGCTCCACGGGTTGTTATCAGTGATCGTGGACGGCAATTTATTTCCGACGTTGTTGAAGGACTTCTGCGGCTTTGTGGTTCTTCTTATCGGCATTCCTCTCCTTACCACCCGCAAACTAATGGTCTCACTGAGCGGACGAATCGCACCCTTACCAACATGCTGTCTATGTATGTCGACGCTGACCACAAAAACTGGGACGCCGTCTTGCCTTTCGTTACGTACGCGTACAACACTGCCAAGCATGAAGTTACTGGATATGCACCGTTTTTTTTTTTTGCTTTACGTACGCAATCCACAGAGCTTTCTGAATACTCTCCTACCCTTCCAGCATCATGAAGACCTGTCCATCGCTCAGACTTTGTGTCGTGCAGAAGAAGCACGGCGACTCGCACGTCTGAGGACATTGTCCTCACAGGGCCACAGCAAAAGCCTCTACGATGCCCGGCATATTCCCGTGAGCTTTTCGCCCGGTGACTATGTTTGGCTGTGGACACCAGTTCGCAAAAAAGGGCTGTACCGCAAGTTTCTCGCTACCTACTCTGGACCCTTCGTCATTCTCGCTCGTCTAAGTGACGTAAGCTACGTTGTCGCCCAAGTGACTGCAAATAAACGGCGTTCGCGCGTGACACAAGTTGGTCATGTGGCTCGCCTCAAGCAGTATTATCACCGACCCATTTAACTCGCTCGGCGAGCTTCGTCTGCCCCCGGGGAAAATGTAGCGGCAATGCGCGGAGGTTAGAAGAAGACAAAGAGGTGGCGTGGAGCGCGTGCTTGAACTGGGCGGTTGATCGCACCGGACTGGTTTTCGCCTTTGGATGCTCCCTTCATGTGTTCTCACTATCATCACCTGTAAATAAACCCATACCTTCGTAACAATATATATATATATATATATATATATATATATATATATTGTGAGACGTCGATCGATGCGTTGCCTTTATTTCCGAGCAGTCGCCCGAGTCAGAGGAAGCACCGCACGAGACAAAAGATGATGATGAGTCGTATGTACAGATGACGACGACGATATGCACAAATAGCGCTCACACAAGATGATGAGTCGTTTGTACAGATGACGACGACGATTTGCGCAAAATGCGCTCACAATATATATATATATATATATATATATATATATATGTGTGTGTGTGTGTGTGTGTGTGTGTGTGTGTGTGTGTGTGTGTGTGTGTGTGTGTGTGTGTGTGTGTGTGTGTGTGTGTGTGTGTGTGTGTGTCAAAATAACAGCCGGACAATAACATTTATTTCACTATATATCGAACAAAGTCATATGGTATTCTAGTCAGCTGAGAAGTACAGTCAACGCCCAGACAGATATTGCACATCTTTGTCCGAGAGCCTCACGCAAGCCTGATTAATGCACACATTACTGCGCGCAATGTGATAGGCCTTTATCACAAGCCTTGTGGCTTCCTGCTTACTAGTGCTAACTAACAAGGTCTGTTCATAAAAAAGCCGGCAGATCCAACGCCCTGTGGGAATCTAGGTTACGCGAAGCGGTGTGCGGGGAGCCTAGAGAGAGAGAGAGAATAAACTTTATTCAAAAGAGCACGCGAGCGCAGGTAGCTCCTCCGCTCTGCAGTGGGTGACCCCCTCAGTCCAGGAGTCCAGCGGCCTTAGCTGCCCGTCTCGCTCGGCTGACCAGGTTGAGCTGGTCCGTCGAGTCGGAGCAGGACAGCGCTGCCTCCCATTGCCGTGTGGTGGGGTGTGTTATGGGTGTGAGCTGTGGTGTGTTTGCGCAAGCCCATACCATGTGGTAAAGCGTTGCACATTGATCACAGTGTGGACATTTATATGAATACAGCGCAGGGTGTATGGCGTGGTAAAGACTAAAAATGTGCATATGTGTTTGTTTGGAGTTTTCGCCATATTACGGCTTCCTCTCGCGTCAGATCATTATGCGGTGGGGGTAGTGTTCTTCGTGAAAGGCGATAGTGTTGTAGGATGTGCGTGTAGGTTAATGGTATGGGCTCTGGTTGGAACTGCTCGGCGAGGTCATCTCGCGGCTCCCGGTGTGCATGCGCTCGGGCGTAGGCGTGTGCCTGCTGATTGCCGCGTAAGGACTCATGCCCCGGAGTCCACACGATTTGTATCTAGGGAGGCCGCTGGTGCGCTCCATTCAGAATGCGATGTGCGGCCCTGGAAATTTTGGCCCCGCAATAATTTCTGCATGCCGACTGAGAGTCCGTCAGAACTATGACAAAATCCCAGTGCGGTCTCGTCGTGATGGCTAACGCTATCGCTAGTTCCTCTGCCTGCGCAGCGCTCACTCTGGAAACCAACGATGCATTTATTTCGGTCCCGTGATTGTCGACTACGCTGGTGACGAATGCGGTGCTTCTTACAGTGCTGGCGCTTCTACGTACAAGACATTGGGGTGGTTTCCATATTTTCTCGCGAGTGGCTGTGCTCTGGCTAGTCTCCGTCCTATGTGGTAGTTTGGGTGCATGTTCCTGCAGGAATCGGTGAGACGTGGATAGTTTCTTGTATTCGTGTTGGGGTTTTGATCAGTGCGCTGGTCTTCCGTACGGAATATCCAAGACACTCCAAGACGCAGCATCCCGCTATTGTGCGTAGTAGTCTTTCCTTCTGGCTTACCAGGTGGGCCTCTATGATTTCCCGTGCGTTGTTGTACGGGTGGGAGTCCGAGCGCTTGCTTATACGCCTTGAGTATGAGCAGATCGAGTACCTCCACTTCCGCGTTACTTAAATTTAAATATGGTGCCGAGTACGCAATGCGGTTCACAATCAGAGGCTGTACTAGTCGGATAAGGTTTTGTTCCCTCAGTCCCCTCTTCCTGCTGGTAATTCGTTGAATCATGCGCACGATCTGCGTGGTCGTGAGTTGTAGCTTTTATATGGCGTATCTTCCACCCCCGTCCTTTTGTAAGTGTAAGCCGAGAATTCGAAGTCTGTCTACGAAGTAAACGAAACGACCATAAGGGCACCAAGATGTAGGCGGCCCTTTCATGACCTACATGAAACGCATGTCATGAACTTAAGGTCATCAGTCCTCAGGAGTCCCTTTAGCTACACCTAAGAGACCTTAAGGCGAAAGCCTTAGTCATGTGAATGACTATGACTTCGAAAATCAACCTTTAGCCTTTTCCTTCGCTTAGTACCACATCCGAACCCATTGCATTGGTTTTTGAGTGTTAATCTTTTTTGCCGAGTCATTTTAATTTTCCCATCCGTCATGGTCATGACTATGAATTCTAACATCATCATTTAGTGTTTCCTTCACTTAGTACCCACGTCCGAACCAATTTCACTGGTTTTTGAGTGTTAATATTTTTCGCTGGGTCCTTCTCAAGACCTACAGCCACGCATGTCGTTTCATTTATGTCATGAACTATCACTTATGTTCCTCAGACACTCCTGCATACTATGCCAATTTTGGTACCTACCAAGTTAACGATATGACCATGAGAGCACCAAGACGTAGACGGCTGTTTCATGACATACATGACGCGCATGTCATGATATTCATGTCATGAGATATCATTTATGTTCGTCATGTACTCTTGTCCTAGTATGCCAATTTTGGTACATACCAAGTTTACAAAACGACCACGAGAGCACAAAGACGCAGGCGGCTAGATAGATAGATAGATAGATAGATAGATAGATAGATAGATAGATAGATAGATAGATAGATAGATAGATAGATAGATAGATAGATAGATAGATAGATAGATAGATAGATAGATAGATAGATAGATAGATAGATAGATAGACAGACAGACAGACAGACAGACAGACAGACAGACAGACAGACAGACAGACAGATAGACAGACAGATAGATAGATAGATAGATAGATAGATAGATAGATAGATAAATAGATGGATAGATAGATAGATAGATAGATAGATAGATAGATAGATAGATAGATAGATAGATAGATAGATAGATAGATAGATAGATAGATAGATAGATAGATAGATAGATAGATAGATAGATAGATAGATAGATAGATAGATAGATAGATAGATAGATAGATAGATGGATAGATAGATACTGTAAAAGTAGGAAATGTTCGCCAAGAAATGCTTCGCATTTAAAATGGGAGTCACATGAAATACGTTTTACCATAAGCTGCTAAATGAGACTGCGCGTTAGTTCGAATGCTATTCTTGTGTTCTCTGAGCTGATCATTTAAGCATTGTCCGCTCTGCCGAATATGAACTTTTGCGCACTGCAGCGAAATTCTGTATACTACGCTTGTGTGGGCAAGGCACAAATTCAACCTTGTAACTTACTTTACAAAAGTTGCGAGCATTTATAGAATGCCATGTTTTATTTTTGTCGACCGCCTCAAAAACCTGCCTAAGCTTGAAAGGAGCATTCAGGGCTACATTTACACCCTAACAATTACCAACAGTTTTTATATCATGTAACATGCGATGAACGTACGAAAAAAATAGTTACTGTCGTTAGCTTATCCCTCACGCATGCATTTGCCTGCGCATTATTTAGCTTAATCTGCCTTATTAGGCTGTCTTGCGCAGTAAACAAAAGACACTTTCCAAGTACTGAGCCCAGGCTAGACACAACAGTAGCACTTTTTACAACTTTTGAAAGGCTCAAATTAAAACTAGATAAATTTCTGGAAAACCTTGGCTTATTCCTCCAACATAATATATTATGGTCAACCACAAATTATAGTCAAGAAAGTTTAGCTCGTCACCATTCGATAACTCAAACGTAAAGCGAAGACTCTGAGCGGAATCACTGAATATCGTTAAAATGTACTCGTCATTTATTTTACGGGTTGCCAATGCTTCAGTCATAACTAAGTATGCATTAATACACCCATAAATTCTTTACACATTCCATGTATCCGTTCATTTAGTTGTCGATTAACATGGCTCGAATAAATTTTGTTTAGAATGGACGCAACGCCGGAACGAATGTGAGTTCCGCACATTTCAATCAACATTCCAGTATCCCATCCCACTTGCGTGAAATTAATGTAGAAATCCAGTAATTCCATGAACACCACGACGGAGATCCCAGTTTTTAAATCAAAGCTTGCTCATTATTGTCTGGTCGCAAGCAATAGCTTATCCTGAAGTATGGAATAATGCACGTATTCAATGTCTAAACTAAATGCATACGAATTTCCAGGATTTGTTCATTTCAAGAACTATACCAATGCCTCAAAATTGGGATTCCGAAAAAGATCACGGAACTGCGTGTTAGCTTAAACGAGTCTGTGAATACCAAGAAACTTGGGACTGTCATGTATTCCCCATATACACTTGGGCACTGGCAGCTCTCTCACAAACAAATTCAGAAGTGACTCGGCGCTCATTTTGTCTGCTATCTTACCTCTGTACTCTTTTCGCGCTCCTAAATTTCATTATAAAGGGAAACCAACTCGCCCAACTTGCTCTAGTAGTACCACTCTCATATTTCAATGTCAGAAATTAGTTTGTTGATAGACGATAACCTTTAATTGATGTCGGTTTTCAAGACAGAGTGCAAGTAGAACTTATTTAAAGCAAATCAGAGAAGTCGGCCGCAGGTAACAGTCCTCTAGAGTACTACTATTCTCAGGGGATAAAAAGGGGGACATGAACAGGATCATGATCGACAAGTGTACTGAGAATAAGTAATGCATTTGTTATCTCATAAATAAACTACTTACTTTTTCTGGGTTGTAAGTCCTGACGACTTTGGTTGCAATAAATATCCGAGGTTTTTGAAAAAAAAGAGAAACAGAAAGAGAAAAGATAATCATTCTGTTGTTCTAGCACTAATAGCCGTTTAGACAGAAGTGTGAAATGGTGGCGATTGGTTTGACCAGACGTCAGAAGAAGGGTGGAAGAGGTGTGGGTGGTGAGGCGTAAGGGTATTTGTGAGCGAAAGCGCCAGAAAGAGGAAAATCAAGGAGAAACAAGTAATTCGCCTTTCTTGGCGCTATTGATACGAGTAAAGAAAGCTGGCGAAAGCCAAAATGGTATGGCTCATTGTGCGCAACTGTGCGGTAAGTTTAGACATCCATTGGCAGCAGGTGCGCTTACAAATAATGCCAGTGTCCCATGCTGCTTGTTTTTTTTTTTTTTTTTTTTTTTTTTTACAGATAAAATGGCGCGGCTGCATGAATGGCGTTCGAGGTAAAATAAACTGGGCGCTAAATAAACGTTTCGCGAAATTCGGGCTATTCTGTCTTACCTTGTTTTTGACACTGCGTATTAATTTTGTGCGTTCGTTTGGATATAATAAGTTAAGTGGCAGTACACTTTTGCGGCACTAATGCAACTACGCTCTTATTGTTTTTTAGTCGTTGGGTGTGCTTATTCAATAATGCATATTGTTCCCTGATATACTACTCCTACTCAAGCAGTGCAGTGCAAAAACCCGAAAGTGTAGAGCATTTTTACCGCTGGCATCAGTATAGAAGCGGAACACTGTCTGTCCACTCTGTCTGTGTATGTAGGTCTTTGTCTGTCTGTGTCTATCTAGGTCTGTCTGTCTATGTATGTATGTGATGTCTGTCTGTGTATATCTGTATGTTCTGTGTGTCTGTATGTACGTCCGTCCGTCCGCCTGTCTGTCTGTCTGTGTATGTCTGTCTACGTCTGTCTACGTCTGTCTGTCTGTCCGCCCGTCCGTCCGTCCGTCCGTCCGTCTGTCTGTCTGTCTGTCTGTCTGTCTGTCTGTCTGTCTGTCTGTCTGTCTGTCTGTCTGTCTGTCTGTCTGTCTGTCTGTCTGTCTGTCTGTCTGTCTAAATATGTCTGTCTGTGTATGTCTGTCTGTCCGCCCGTCCATCGGTCCGTCCGTCCGTCCGTCTGTCTGTCTGTCTGTCTGTCTGTCTGTCTGTCTGTCTGTCTGTCTGTCTGTCTGTCTGTCTGTCTGTCTGTCTGTCTGTCTGTCTGCCTGTGTCTGTCTAAGTATGTCTGTATATGTATGTCTGTCTACGTTTGTGTGTCTGTCCGTCTGTCCGTCCGTCTATCTGTCTGTCTGTGTCTGTCTAAGTATGTATGTCTGTGTATGTCTGTATACGTCTGCCTACGTCTGTCTGTCTGTCCGTCCGTCCGTCCGTCTGTCTGTCTGTCTGTCTGCCTGTGTCTGTCTAAGTATATCTGTCTGTGTCTGTCTGTCTGTCTGTGTGTCTGTCTGTCTGTCTGTCTGTGTCTGTCTAAGTATGTCTGTCTGTGTATGTCTGTGTCTACATCTCTCTACGTCTACCTACGTCTGTGTGTCCGTCCGTCTGTCTCTGTCTGTGTCTGTATACGTATGTCTGTCTGTGTATGTCTGTATAAGTCTGTCTGTCCGTCCGTCTGTCTGTCTGTCTGTCTGTCTGTCTGTCTGTCTGTCTGTCTGTCTGTCTGTCTGCCTGTCTGCCTAAGTATGTCTGTCTGTGTATATCTGTCTGTCTGCCTGTCTGTCTGTCTGTCTAAGTATGTCTGTCTGTGTATGTCTGTATACATCTGTCTACGTCTGTCTGTCTGTGTCTGTCTAAGTATGTCTGTCTGTGTATGTCTGTAGACGTCTGCCTACGTCTGTCTGTCTGTCCGTCCGTCGGTCCGTCTGTCTGTCTGTCTGTACGCCAGGTATAGCTAACACTGCAGTGCCAGAACAAACGTTATTAGCATTATACTTTGCCTTCATTCACAGTCACATTAATCACGGCATTGTTTCCTGGCGAAATGCATATTACTGTCTTGTCTCGTCTACTCAGCACTTACATAATCAAACAATGCGCATTATTACTAACTGCGGTTTTTTCGCGAGTGCTAATCTGTTACTTCGTGAATACAACATCCTTCTTGTGACGAGCTTGTTCAAATATCTTACAAGTATGTTCTATAAATTACTTAATAAACAGCTTTCATACGAATTCATTCATTCCACTTATCTCATTAATAATAACAATACCAGGTTCGCACGTAACTACAATTTTCTACTGCCTAAGGTTAATTCTAATTATGGAAAATGATATCGTCATTCACTGCCATAAAACTATGGAATGCTTTGCCTAACACCAATAAATATTCATCCTTTCATGTATTCAATCATGCCCTTGAGCATGTTTACTTGTATTACTAAGATTACATCAATAATCACGCGATCTTTGCCATTTTTATGTATTGACAACATTTTTATGCACTATAGGATTGTATACTAACAATTGTTTTCTTTAATGTTACTATGTTGTATATTATGCAATTGTTTTTGTTTGGTTTGCGTAACTTGCTTAACTTTCGTTCGTTTTTTCAATGTCATTATTATCCGAGGGTCCCATTGCAGTCTTTGACTTTGGGACCCTCGTCTCTATATTATCTGTCACCCATTCACTGTATTTATAGAATAATAAGCTGAAATTGAAAACCACGTGTAGTAATTAGCGTTTACGTACTTACCGCAGTCCCTGTAGGGCACGCAGTGGGCGTCCCACCTCTGGAATGTTCCTTTCACGCATGCACACCTTTTCCTCATTCCGGTGCATGGCCATCGCTCAACCCCTGGACACAAGTCTCCGGGGACGCCAACGTGTTTATCACAATGGACTTTGTGCTCGTTGTGTTTGCATGCTGAAATGATGCGAAAGGAATAAATCTTTATATGGCGGCGTATCTTCTTTAATATATGATGGTAGCCTTGGAAAACAAATTACTAAAGGACCCAATCTCCTACAAACGTAATTAACATATTAAGGCAGCAGCGGCTAAGAAATAACAAGAAGTAAAACCCACAGAGGCGGGAAAGCATAGTCAAGCGCCAAGTCACGAGTATCCACTGCATGTTTAATGAGCGGGTAAGAATAAGGGGATCTGAGGTACTCAATCTTTTCTTGGTCGTAACTATTTATTTTCCTTTACGTGATTCTTTCTACTCTTCAATGAAGCATAACAATTCTTTTCCGTGTACCTTCGCTCTATTCTTTCTGTTCCTTTGTTTGTTTAAAACTGGCACCACACTATGCGAAGTCAGAGCAAACGATATACCTGCCACGGATGAAAATCCACTGATGTAAGACCGTAGAGGCTTGGGCTAGTCGGTACATACTCGATAGGGGAACAGCGCAAAAAAAAACCGACAAGAAGACAAGAAGGGAGACACAAACCATCGCTGACTGACGAGCTAAGTACATCCAATGATGTACTTAGCGCAAATTGCAAGCAGGCACGTCTTGTGCAGTACGTACACGCAAAGCTATGCCAGTACACTAGAAAGGAAGACCGCACAGAAATAAAAGTCGCAGTTTCGACCGAAAGGAGAAGCACTGATTACGATAGCAAATTAGTGGAAAGCTATACGAAGTAACGATAGTAGTTTTATTGCTCGTATAAGCTTGTAAACATAGTCATACTAACTCAATGAACAAGCGTGGTGTCATGCGCGCACAAACAGACATGAACACGTCACATTCTATGACCGCGTAAACTACTTGGCAAAACGCTGGAGTGAGGAAGCGCAGCGGCGAGAGAATGGGTGACCCGTAAAGCGAGCCATGGCGGGGAATTGTGGGGTGCGCCGTTTGCTAGCACCTTCCGGTTCGACGGACGGCGCGGCGGCATCGGCGGCATGCCCGGCGCACGTGTTTTTCTACGCGGTTTCAACTGTCAGTCACGTGAAGCTTTCCGTCCGCTTTTTCGACCAGCAATGTCGTACGATTCATGCATCGAATTTCTAGGTTTCAATTCACTCAAGGCGCGATGATGACGAGCCAAGAAAGGCAAGAATACGCTTTTTTTCACAAACGAACCCTGGTTTTCATTAAGGCAGTCTTTTTTTTCTTTTTCTATTTTGTTTTGCCAGGTTTAGCTCTGCGACATTTGCCGCTGCTTGGACTGCTCTGCCTGTGGGTCAGTCCAGAAGATGAAAAAGCTATCTTTATCTGATAATTTATCAAACTTAGAAAATCGGGTGCTGATGCAATCGCTATAAGTAGCCTGGTAAGTACTGCCCTGTGATCGTCGCTGCATTTAGAAAATGATGTGCTAAAAATGTTTGAAAACTGCGCGCTCTCAGCGGCATTTCTTGGTCGAAACTCGAGGTTCATTTCAAGCGGTGCGTATATTTAGAAGTTTTCGCTTTTTTGTTATCAAGATGGGGAAATGACCTTATCGCCGACATATTACGGCTGCGCATCATCTCTGTCTGTGTTGAAGGAACTAAGGTGGGCTAGTTGGTTACGAGTATTACATATGTATCTCGCTGTGTCCCGTTTAAATTTGCGCCGTAAAACCATGTTTCATAATATCTCTATATGTGCATGCGAGTACAGAAATAGTTACTGTTGCCAGAGTTAGTGTTAGAGAAAGAAATATCTTGGGGAATCATCCCGTGTCGGCCCTTACACAGCTCATCGCCGCCTGATAAGTGGCACTGTATACGTTCATTTTCTTTTTGTTCACGGATGGTCTCTGCCTTGTTACAGTTTTGGAAGTGGCAGCCATGCCTCTGATGATTGTGCACAGCTGACTCAGCAAGGGATGCTGCAAGGCAGTAGTTACATGAGTTTACCTTTAACGCTTCAATTTGAGCAGCCAACGGCTGAACAGCCGACCATGGTTTTGCTAGGCACCTGCAACCGGGTAATCCTCGAATGTGACAAAGCCGGACTGCTAGCGCATCAATAGGCTTCAACGGCGAAGCGGTGGCGCTGCTCGCTGTTTCCGGTTCCTCAAACCGGAAACAGCGAGCAGACGGCGCATCCTAGAATCCCGCGCTCTTTTACGAGTCACCTATTGAGCTTCGTGCTGCGTCTCGCAACAACGTACACTAAGCCGCGAAAACACAGCGCACGGCGGACTGTGTCCCCGACGCGGCATTCTTTCAAGCTACAGCGGCGCACGCCCGCCCGCCCGGGTAGCAAAGCTTCTGGGGGAGGATAGGGACGGGGGGGGGGGGGGGGGGCGTTCTACGCCGCGCGCGCCCGTGCAGGCCGCTGTATCAGGAAAGCCATCTGTGGAGGGCCGCAGTCCGCCCTGTGCTGTGTTTTCGCGGCCAACCAGAGTAACCCCCCCCCTCCCTACCCTCCTCAGGTACGTTGCGCGCGATGGAAGACGGCGCACTTCCTTCCCGCTTCCCTCCCTTGCGCGAGCGAGATTGAGCCGCGATTTCCGGCTATCCCTCACACGCTTTCACTCGCACATACAGCATACGGCGCGCGGCGACGATTTTACCACCTTCGGACTTTAAACGGAACCTCACGGCGACGGCGACGGTATAACTGCTCCTGGAGTGCCCATATAATGGCTATCGCAATAAAATCCCTTTGCTAAATTTACTACCATGTGTTGGAGAAATAAAGAAAACTCAGTCAAACTCACAAAATATATGTTTAACCCAAGGCTCACCAGGGGGTCAGACCCACTGACATCATACCTAGCAAGGCTCGCTAGAGGTCAAACTCACCGAAAGCAGAATGAGCCTCACTCACTGGTACTCAGACTCACTGCATGGTCGGTGTGAATCATAGTGAGTTTGAGCGGACGACTCATGTGTCATGTTCATTGAACTACAGTTACTAAAGCAAGTCGGTGACGGTATACTCAATCAATCAATCAATCTTTATTATTTCAACAATAAGGGAATACAATTCAAATGAATATGCAGAAGGAGGTCCCATGGTTACGAACCGCAGGCGGGACCTCCTATGTTAATAGATTAGAAGACTAACAAAGCGAATATATAATAACAATTTCAAAATGTTACTCGTAACAAAGACAACGTGGAATATTTCAGTGATTACATAGAAAAACGTAATGAAAAACAGAGAGTAAAGAGAGTTAATGGAAAGCATCAGTTATACATTGAATAAAAACATTTTTAGCTTTCGCCTAAATACATGAATAGGCATTACTTTCTTGAGTACAGATGGGAGTGAGTTCCACAATTAAATGGATGAGAAAACAATGCTCATTTTTCCATAATTCGTACGTATTCTCGGTAGTAGAAGGTTATCATGGATCGCAAATCTAGTCATCTTTGTGTTAGATAACATGACGGAAGGGAAAATATCGATTATGAGCATGCGATGAAAAACCTTGAAAAACAAAACACACATACTGTAAATATATAGTTCAGAGATAGGTAGTATGTTAAGCTGGACGAAAATAGAATGTGATGGCGTCAGTCGAGTAGCGGAGGTAATAAGTCGCACGGCTTGCTTTTGCAGTACCTTCAGAGGCCAGATGTGAACTGAATATGAACTGCCCCATGATGTAATACAATAAGTTAGATGACTGTGTATGAATGCATAATACAGAGCTTTAAGAGTGCTTATGCTAAAAGCACTTTCTTGATTTTAATAATGCCCTAATGCCATATGAAATCTTTTTACAAATGGAATTGATATGTTGGTGAAATTTCAAATGAGTGTCAACTATAACTCCTAAAAATTATGTGTGATCACTTAACGGAATGGCGAAAGTGTTGACATAGAGGCACGGAATTGATAGCAGTTTTTTGTTGGAAGTATGGAAAAGCATGAAACTAGTTTTGGATGAATTAATCAATGGTCTATTAGAGTTGCACCATTCTTCGAGAGAGGTTAAGTCAGCTTGAAGGTTAGATACGAGAGTCGCGGAATCAGAATGATGGGAAAAGATAGTCGTGTCATCAGCGTAAAGTAAACAGGAAGAAAAGTTAGTGGCAAAGGGGCAAATCGTTAATATATATCAAAAATAATAAGGGACCTAAAATCGAACCCTGTGGAACGCCTCTATTAATAGTATTAGTACTAGACGTGTAGTTATGGATAGAAACGGTCTGAAACCTATTAAGAAGGAAGCTTTGTAATAGGATCAGTGCAGGACCAGTTATCCCATAGTACTCTAATTTACAAAAAGGAATTGAATGGTCAATGGTGTCAAATGCCTTTGAAAAGTCAACAAAAATGGATCCCGCGATGTTAGAATTGTCAATGAATGATCTAATTTTGTCAGTGAAACATGCAATTGCTGTATCAGTGGAAAGGCCAGTCCTAAAGCCAAACTGACATGAAGGTAGTAGGTTATATTAGCTGAAATATTTAGTTAGCCTTACTTCGATTAGTTTTTCCAGGATTTTATCGAGGAAAGGAAGCACAGATATGGGCCTGCAATTGTCGATGTTAAGTGGATCACCCTTCTTAAATACAGGCACTACCTTTGCCACTTTAAATTTTTCGGGAAAGACACCAGTTTTGAAACAGTGGTTAAAAATGTGGCTAAGAACAGGGGCAACAAAAGAACTTACAGATTTAATATGTTTTGAGTGAACGTTGTCTAAGCCAGGTCCAGTAGCTTTTAATCCTTAAATAACTGAACAAGCTTCCGAGGCACAAGTAGGAAAAATAAAAAGAGATTGGGAAGTGCGAAAATAAGAAAAACGATGAAGGCTTCTTGATTAGATTGCTGTGATCATTGGTCCCTGTATCACGGAGTTAAGAGTGGGATCAAACCCTCAGTAGGCCTGCTGTGACCGTGAGGCCAGTCGTCTATTCGCCTTGCCAGACTCGCAGATTTATGCTACACGAGCGCGTAAGACCCCATACGCGCTGACTGCATAGAATAGCCACATTCCCTCAGAGTCTAATCAGGTGAACGTTCCGTCGCGAATAGGGAGGTCATGGGTGCATTTCCGAACTGCAGTGGCTATATACGGTGCAAGTGGAATGCAAACAGTTCCTGAATTGAGATTTCGGTACGCGGAAGAAAACAGTTCTGTATGATTGTGACTCTTTTGTACTACAAAGCCACTTTATGCAGTCGAAAACTGCTGCCTGCCATCCTTCACCTTCCGTATTCAGTTTTGCCGATAATCGTCCGAGGTCGTCTTCCCCACAGTTTGTACCGTGTTCCTTAGGTGCACAATTTGTCTGTTATTATTCTGAAACACGTTCACAACTAATGGTTATTTGGAGCCCATTGGAGACAAGTTTAGTTATCTACGAAAGCGGCATACCTGTTATCTGTTGTTGCATATATCTATGCACGGTCTATCGCACGACTATAAGTGCTTCGTTATCGCACTTTCGTACGAGTCGCTCAAATATATGACACCAACCGCAGCCGCGGAGGTCCTCTCAGAGGAATAATCACATGTGGAATCTGCTTAGAGTGGCTCAGAATGCGGAACGGATATTTGCGTGCACCGATATCCATGATCCTGGCTAATTCCAGCAAATAGCACATACCACAGTGCCTGGGAGAGGCCAAAAACCGAATATTAGAGAAAAATTATGCAAGTGTATCGAGGATAAACGATGAGAGATGTAAATAAATTTGTAAGTGATATGAGACTGGAACTTTAAGGAAAGTTCCTTTTTTTCTTTCGTAATTATCGTTCGTACCTTTACTATACCGTGTGTTTCAGCGAACACAGGTTGCCTGTAGCAGATAGCACAATTCTAGTTCATGAGCTGGTCTACTCGAAGAGGCGGACATTACTTGGACAGAAAATTGAAATGAATATTCGACTAATTAACAAAAATTCACTCAATAAGTTTTTCACTAATTACCATATGGCCCATATGTCAATTTACAAATTCTCGTTGTGGAGTTCGCAAGGCTCATCCACTTGGAAGGAATTCTCAGGATGACACCAGTTTCACAGATATTAATTCCTGAACTTTGCTGAGAAATGCCTGGGCGTTCCACTTACTTTCTGAACAAAACGTTGTTTTATGCATTGAAGCACAAAAGTAACCTGCACAACTTGCCTCATTCCGTTTTATCGACAAAAGAGTGAATATCATAAAACCAGGGTTTAGTGGGCTGTGTTCCTTGGAAAATCATAATTTATCCCCAGATGCGCAGCGGACGTTTTTTAATTGAGCCAATGCGTGCCTAAAGGACAGTTTTAGGCGCCTATATAGACCATAAATTACACGTTTAGTGCCTCTTATGGCACCTAAATTTCAATTCGATTAATTTTTATTAACGTTTGAAAGTTTAAAAGTTTATTTAACATAAGTTAACTATAGAATTAAAAAGTACACACTTTTGGGACCCAACAAATTTGTTAAAGGGTCCCTACCGACTGTTATAAAGGAGAAAGCACTTCTATGGCAGCTGTTATTTTATACTCAGAAATCACATAAAACAAAACCCGCTGAAATAACTAAAATTAAAGAAAATCAAAAAGCAAAAAAGAAAATGCAGTAGTACAGACATATTTGACACATAAGTAATAAATTTTTCGAACCATTTTCTTCCTCACATCGTCAAAAATTATCAGCAGAGGAAAAGCAAAAGGGAGGATGTCTGCAAGCATGCGCAGTGCTATGCATTGTCAATAAGTGAGTGTTTTAAATGTTCTTAGAGTGGTTAGGTTACTATCAAGTCTATTCCAAATTGAGGTGTCTGTAAAGTGCAGTGTGGAGTGACCGTAATTAGTATTTACCTTAGGTAATAAAAAACGAAAGCGCGATACGTTCCCAACAGTGCGAAGTGAGGGGCGAAGCGAGACTGTTGTCAAGGCTAGTTTTTCATTGACTATTTGATACACGACGGAGGCGATGTTGTATGTTGCCAAATCGTAAATGTTGAGGATGTTCAGGGTTTAAAATAAATATTGACTCTTAATATGCATATTGTGGGGTGCTATAATGCGAAGAGCTCTTTTTTGAAGTGTGAAGACCGGTGACCAATGAATTTTGTAAGTGCAACCCCAGACTGTTATGCAGTAATTGAGGTGAGAGTGAACAAATGCGTAGTAACGGTTGATAAGTATCTCGGGAGGGAAATAGTTTCGGCATTTAGACAGCACATGCAAGCCGTATGAAGTCTTATGAACTACAGAGCGTGCATGAAGACGGAATTTTAAATGGTTATCGATAATAATACCAAGAAATTTTGTCTCGCTAGATTGTTTTATAGGATGGTTATTGTAAATGACATCTGAATGAATAGTCGTTTTCTTTCTAAAACAGTATGTTTAGCGCCTAAACATCCAGTCTCTTGTGATGAGTCCGCCAGGCATCCGAACCAGATTACAAGAGGGATGATGAGACTGCAGAATCGCCTGCAGAATACACTGCGTCAGCGGGACACCATTAGTGTCTCGCTGTAGTGACGGTGAAGAACACAGTAACAGAAAACTGTGCATCACAGAAAAAAAAATTCTTCATTGGACAAACTTGTGCGTCAAGTGAAATTCAAGCACATTAAAGGTGACATTCAAAAACCAAGTAGCAATCAAAGCACAACGATCACGACGAGCACAATCGGCGATCGTGGAAACCCTGATCTGCGGGTCAAGTGCGTCGGCTTTTATACACGACTTTTCGAAGGTTCTAGCGTAATCGCTAGTGCTCATACACCTCCCAGAAAGTATAACACTACTCGAGTCGCGCCTACGATCGGATCATACGAAGTTCGGCGTGAACATGTGCAACCGATAGAATGAACGATAAGATTCGAGTAAGTTCCAAATAATACCGACTCGTCTTGCGCTCAGCGATAACATTAAGTTAGCAAGTGAAATGCAGTGCCTGTAAAAAGGATAAATAAGTCAATGCTCCCTTCTAAAGAGCATCGTCCCGATGCTACAAATACGAGAGTAAAAAATTGAATAAACTAAAGCACCCGTTGTAACGAAAAATAACAAAGAAAGAAAGTCCCAGGTTCGTTAGCGCTGGAAGAATGGCTTAAGGCGCGCAACATGGACTACTTCAGGACGCCAACGGCGCCGCTGTGATTGCGTGATGACGTGAGGCACGACTTCATAGTCCACTGCGCCAATACGTCAGATGGCCTTGTACGGTCCGAGATAGCGTCGGAAAAGTTTCTCATTAAGTCCTCGCGTATTGGCTCCAAACTCAAACGTGGTCGCCGTGCTGGTAATCCCCGTAGTGTCATGGAAGACTGCATTGCCGGCTCTCCGTCCTCTGCTAGTTCTTGATACGCAGGCGAGCGAACTGTCGAGCTACTTCGGCGCGTTGGAGATAGGCGGCGATGTCGAGGTTGTCTTCGTCAGTGACGTGCGGTAGCATCGCCTTCGAGCGTCGTCGCCAGGTTTCTTCCGTAAACCAGCTTCAACGGCGTCACGTGCGTTGTTTCTAGCACCGCCACGTTGTAAGCGAAGGTTACGTATGAAAGGATGGCATCTCACGTCTCGTATTCGACGTCGACTTGTATTGCCAACATGAGCGCGAGGGTCTTGTTTAGCCTCTCCGTACGACCATTCGTCTGCGGGTGGCATACAGTTGTCCTTCTGCGGCTTGTCTGGCTGTGTTCCATAATCGCTTGGGGGAGCTCCGCTGTAAAAGCCGTCCTCGATCGATGATGACACTTCCGGGGCACCATGCCCTAGCAGGCTATTCTCGAGAAAGAATTTTGCCACTTTGGTCGCACTTGCTTTAGGCAGCGCTTTTGTTTCGGCGTAGCGGGTAAGGTACTCGGTCGCCAGGACGATACAATTGTTACCGGGTGTTGACGTTGGAAATGGCCCCAATAAGTCTTATTGAGATTTGTTGGAATGGTCGACAAGGAGGTTCAATTCGCTGTAGCAATCCTGCTGGACTTGTTGCAGGTGTCTTGCGCCACTGACAGTCTCGGCACGCCTTGACATAACAAGCGACGTCGGCAGTCAAGCATGGCTAATAGTATTTCTCCTGTATCCTTGCGAGCGTACAGGAAAACCTAAGGCGCTCCGCTGTCCGATCATCTTGCAGAGCGTATAGGACTTCTGGCCGCAGTGCTGCGGGCACAACAAGATAGTTTGCGTAGACTGGAGAGAATAAGTTCTTCACGACGACGTGATTCTATCGCGAAAACTACGACAATCCTCACGTAAACACCCTCGATACAAAATCGGTCTGGTCTTCCATGTACTCAGAAAGTCTTTTTAGTTCCGGGTTTGCTCGCAGCTATTCGGCGAACACGTCGAAGCTTATGGTCCACTGGAAGATCTCCTCGTCTTGGTCGTCTTGCAGCGATGGGTCAATGAGCACGCGAGAAAGGCAGTCAGCATCACAGTGTTTTCGTCCGGGCTTGTAGACCACGGTGGCGTCGAATTCTTGCATCTCAGGCTCCACCGTGCTAGGCGCCCTGAAGGGTCCTTTAAATTTACCAGCCACTAAATACCATGCGTGGTAGTTTCTCACGACTTTAAAAGATCAACTGTACAGATAAGGTCGAAATTTTGCGGTAGCCCAAATGACGGCAAGACATTCTTTTTCCATGGTAGAATAATTGGCTTCGGCTTTCGATAGGTGAGCGGCTAGCGTAAGCTATCACTTTTTCTGGCCCGTCTTTCACTTGGACTAGCACGGCACGATGCCTACACTACTTGCGTCGGTGTGAATTTCCGTATCGGCGTTTTTGTTGCAGTGGGCGAGCATGGGTGGTGACTGCAGGCATTGTTTAAGCTCTGCGAATGCATCGGCTTTCGGAGCTTGCCACTTCTACTCGACGTCTCATTTTGTGAGATGGGTTATTGGCTCGGCGATGCGTAAAAAGTCCCTGACGAAGTGCCTATAATAAGTACACAGGCTAAGGAGTCTGCGCCCTCCCGTCTTGACGCTGGGCTGTGTGAAGTTAGTGATGGCAGGTGTCCACTGTGGATCAAGATGGACTCTATATTTGACCATGACGTGGCGCAGAAACAGGAGCTCATCGCAAGCAAAGCGTCACTTTTTCGGCTTCAGAGTGAGCCTTGATGATTTGGTGGCATCTAGTACTGGCCCAAGCTGCCTAAGGTGATCAGTCAAAATTCCCAGCAATGACGACGACGTCATCAAAGTAGACGAAAGAGGTCTGCACTTCAGCCCTGCGAACACCGTGTCCATCACATGCTGGAACGCTGCAGGCGCCGAGCTCAGCCCGAATGGCATGACCTTCAACTCAGTAGTGACAGTCCGCCGTGATGAAGGCAGGTGTCCTCGCGATCCCTCTCGTCGATCCTCTATTTGGCAGTAGCCAGCCTTCAGATCCATCGATGAGAAGTACTTAGAGTTGCAAAGACGGTCCAATGCGTCGTCTAACCGTGGGCGGCGGTATACGCTCTTCTTTGTGGTCTTGTTCAGCCTACGATAATCGACATACAACCACAGGGTTCCGTCCTTCTCTTCAACAAGACTAAAGGAGAAGTCAAAGGGCTGTTCCATGTCTGGATGATTTTTTTTCACATGACATTTCATGGACTTGTTGCGTTATGGTTTCTCGTTCCCGGTTGTAACTCGGTATTGGCTCTGACAGAGTAGCCGAAAAGAATTAAATTATGGGGTTTTACGTGCCAGAACCACCATCTGATATTGAGGCACATCGTAGTGGGGGACACTGGATTAACTTGGGCTGCCTGAGTTTCTTTAACGTGCAGCTTTCAACGGGTGTTTTCGGATTTCGCCCCCATCGAAACACGGTCCCCGTGGCCGGGATACAATCTCGTGACCTCGTGCTTAGCAGCCCAACACCATAGCCACTAAGCAACCACGGTGGGCTGACGGAGTGGCCGAGCGCTTTCTTCGGCTACTATGCGGTGCTTATCAATTAGTGTTTGTAGAACCCTCGATGACGCCGAAAAGCATTGTTTGTATCGTCGGAGAAGACCCTTGAGCTGTTGCTGCGTACGCATGGCAGAGTTAGATTTAGGTCGAAGGTTTGTTCTCCAACTATGGTCGTCAAGGTAGATGCGACAGATTCCGAGGTGATAAACGCATTGCTGGTATTCCACAATTTCCTCGGTGTAAGCGATCGTCGAGCCCTTGTTGAGGTGTTTGTGTTCCTGGCTGAAGTTTTTCAGCGTTACTTTCGCTTTTCGTTCGTGCAGTCAAGCGATTCCTCTTGCGACGTAAATTTCACGGTCGAGCAGTAGATGTTGGTCGTCCTCGAAGACGCCTTCTACGTCTGCGCGTGTTTCTAGCGCCGACGGAAATTATGATACTGGAGCGAAGCGGGATGCGAACTTGATCTTCGAGCTAGAGCAGTGCGCGGGCCTGATTTTTCGGCCCGAGCCCGGCCCAGGCCCAATTTATGAAGTCCGAGTTCAGCTCGAGCCCGTGATGCCAAGCCTGGGCCCAACCCGGGCCCGCGTTACTTAGTAATGTGCCACTACAATTGATGAATTATTCGGAAATAAACTCGTAAGAAATGCATATTTGGCCCTAGTACAAAAATAGCACTCACCTTGAACAATGCGCCATTCGCCACACATTAAAAGGAAGATGACGCTTGCTTGACTGAATGTGCCCATGCTTGTTTCAGAATATGATAGCTGTTGAAATACGAAAGGCAAAAATGTGGACATGCTCGGAACAGTGACATATCCTAAAACTGTATGTTACAAACATGCAAGGAATTTCAGATCACGAGTAATTAGGAGAGCCTATAGACGCGTCTCATCACAAGAAAAGGCCGTGAAGAGCTTTACTGCGCTTTTTTCTATCGACTGGCTCGTTCAGATCTATGATGTAGACGTCCTAATGTATTTTTTTTCTTCGTTTTCCTTATTTTCAGCTCTCTTTCTTTTAACCCTCCTTTTCGACCCAAATTAACTTTTCACCAGTGCAGGACAGCATGTCAAAAATTCTCACCTGGTTAACTTCGCTACCTTTTCACCCTTTCAAAAAAATTAAATTATGGGGTTTTACGTGCCAAAACCACGATCTGATTATGAGGCACGCCGTAGTGGGGGACTCCGGAAATTTGGACCACCTGGGGTTCTTTAACATGCACCTAAATCTACGTACACGGGTGTTTTCGCATTTCGCCCCATCAAAATGCGACCGCCGTGGCCGGGATTCGATCCCGCGACTTCGTGCTCAGCAGCCCCACACCATAGCCACGGAGCAACCACGGCGGGTTTTCCACCCTTTCAATTTCTATGTTGACAACACTCGTTGTTGGGCGAATTGGTTTATTATAATTAATCATTCAAAGGCTGCGAAAAAAGACAGAAAAAGTTGGCGATTGTACTGATGCTCTACTTGCAAATGATTTATTTTGGTAAGGACTAAAAGAACATTCATTATTTGCACGGGCGCTGAAAAAAAATGGCACAAGAGTAAAACATTCTTTCTCAGAGCTAATAAATTCATGAAATAAGAATTTCGAGTACCTATTCTAGCCTTTTTTCAAGTTGAGAGACGAGTCATTAACGCAATGGCCGCAACCTCCCTGCATGGCAAAAAAAAAAAACTCCGACGTCTTATGTGCGACGATGTAATTAATATGTAAGTTAATACAATCAAAAGCCACTACAGCGCCAGCGCTGTTCTTGCGCTATGTTCAAGCCTTACTGCCTAGTGTAGCGAATTCGCGACGTACTGGCAAAAATGTTAACTCCACATTAACGCACAGAAGTTACGCGCTAGTTTTAGTCTTTGCGTGCCCTCAATTGACGGCTCCACGGTGGCTTTCCGTGGTTTTGTAATGATGCACGATATGACAATGGTCGTCAAATAAAATAGGTTTTTGTTCTCGTGCTGCTCAACATTCCTAATTATCAGTATAAACCCTCTGTAGTGCGGATTTATCCATCGAATGACTCGATTTTCCCTTGGTATAGCGAATTCACTGCACTGTGAAATTGCGCCTTTTTTCGTACTCAAGCAGTAAAGTGGGAATGCATCGCGTGGCGAGCAGATAAATAGAATTGGAACCCGATTGAGCAGCGCTAGTGACATGAGGAGAGCAGGGTGACCTTGACACCTGTTTCTGTGACAATAGTGGTCCTTTGAATCCTTACTTTCACAGATTCTGCTTCAATCCAACATTCAGGATGTCGCTGCGTATGACACTTGCGTGCTTCTATTTTTGAGCGTTGCTGCATGGCTTGGAGAAGGGCTTCAACTAATTACAAGTTTCATCGTAAGGTTCGTAACAGCGCAACACAAGACGCGGAGAACAGGAAAGAAAAACAACAACACAGTGCTGTGTTGTTCTAAAGCGAAGCTTTATATGGCTGAACGAAATCGCCTGTCCACAGCAAACTATCGTCATCAGCATTGGTTCGCGCGTCGTCGTCTTCCGCAGCTGGCTCGTTGGCTCGGGCTCGTGCTTGGCACGCGCTCGTCCCACTGCTCCCGCGTTCGTCGTCGTCGTCTGCTTTCACAGCTGGCTGCGTTACAGCTAATCATTCCAGCGTAGAATTTCACTTCTCTTCTGTCGTCGTAATGGGGAGGCCGCGTTTACGGGGGTATAAGCCATTGCTTAAAGGGGTATGAGCCATTCATTGTCTTACGTTACGGACAGATCTAATTTTAAAGCAATTTAATTTTGAAGAATCGCAAGCGGCAATGGCGGGCGAATGCTGCCAACCAGGCGGCCGAGCAAACCCGAGACATCGAACGCAAGCGACAGCGGCGGACGGCGGCCATACCGTCAGTGACGTCGTTCTCGCCGTCGCAGCCGAACGTATGTGTAACCTCATTAAGAAACACAAAGACGTAACCCATAATTGAGATATACTTTAATGAACTGCCGGGATTAACCCAGTGATAAACACCGGGTCCTCTAGTTTCTGCTTCGCTAGTTAAATATCAAAATCATTGCCCGCTTGGGCAATGATTTTTCCGCTCATTGCGCCATTTGACGCTTTCGCATTAAAAAGACCGTGGGCTTCGGTCAGCATCTTTCGTTTGACCCACCAGCGTCCTTCGACAGTTTCCTTTCTGGTTTGATGTTCACCGCCCGCAGCTGCTCAGCAGGAACGCTAATATGGTTGCGCACAACGCACGTGGCATTAGTGGAAGCCAGAACGCTGACCTGACTCCGGCAGACTGAGCGTAGCATGACGATGCGCCCACCTCGCTTTGTCAGTTTTGAGTGAGTGAGATAACTTTATTTGGAATCCGGCGATTGGGAGGCCCGGGCCTGGGGCCGCCTAGATGGCCACTGGGAGCTATTGCTCCCGCGCTGCCTCAATGGCTCGCTCAACAGCCCAAAGTCGGTCTTAGAGTTTTGAGCTGAGCAGCGCGGCTGACCACTGCGCCCGTAGATTTTCCGGGGAGACTGTCATTTTATCTTGATATATTTTACATCCCCACAACATGTGTTGAAGGTTGGCTGTAGCAGACTTGCATAGATTGCATATACCGTGGAAGAAGAGATCTGGAGAGATCTGTCAGTTTTGGAGCCAACGGTTTTCGCGTGCGTTAATTTGCGCTCTTCAGACGAGCTGAATGCGTAGTGTTCGTATTTTGTAAAACGCCCACAATTTTCTAATCGACACAGTAGCTTATTCGCACTTCTTTATTCAATGTGAAAATGCATATAAATGTTATGTGGCGCCCAAAGCTTCCAATTTCAAAATTTGCACGCAACTTGGACCAGGCTTATTGGCCGCGAGAAAGAACATCGTTCATATTGGATGTGAGGCTACGGGTGGATAGAGCCTTATTTTCTTCGGCCACCTCTTGTATAATGTCCTGTAGCACTTGGAAATTACATGCTAAAAAAATTTTGCGTAGCTTGCACTGGAGGCACAATGCTAAAGAGACAGCGGAACTGATGGGCACCTGGCTAGTCCTGGCTTTTGGGCTAGGCTAAGCACTACCATGTCATCCCCAGCAACTTCCAGAATTTATTGATAATTGACGATTATCGATTAGCCATTGATTGGCAATCGATTGGCTATAGCAAGGCATTGGCCACGTATAAGGGCTAGGCTAAGCAGTACCAAGTCAACCCCAGAATTTTCTGGAATTTTCCGGATTAGCAATTCATTGGCTATCGAGTGGTTATCGATAACTGTCTAAGCTTAAGTAGTCCCAACCATGCTTAGCTAGACTTAGCCAGGCTCAGCTTCACTAGTTCACAGGGGTATGTGCTATTATGCTTGAATCCTTTCTGCACTACCGCCAGGATCGGCCCAGAATTTTCGTCGGCGACGGACGGACTAACGGCCGCGTTAAACAGCTCCGCTGTTAAAACGGTGCCTTCCCGTAGAAACTGCGCCTATTTCCAGTACGTGATTGTTACGGGCACTTGTGATCATGTGCCTAATTTCTCGTTATGCGCAAACATGTTCGGTTACAGAGCCGCGGCTTCACGTTCATTCTTTCAAAAACGTCATAACGCTCTTCAGCTAGCGGCTCGACCATACAGGGCCATAACGTGCCCTGGTAGACCGAGCCCGGGCTGCCACAAAACCACAGGGGTGTCGGAATAGTAACCACTCCTAGACTTTGTACGGGGCGGGCCCTTCAGGCTCGTCCCAAACTCTCTCCTTCTACATAGCCACAATATTTTTTTTCACTCACTCACTCACTCTTCTGAGCCTCAAAGCTCATACCCACAGATCACAGAACCTGTGATTATGTTTCGTTCCCATCATTACCGCCGTCATCACCGGTGTTTTCCTATTTTTGTTAGACTGAATGCCAGAAATTCAAGTGTAAATTAGAGGGTAGCTGCATCAGAGCGATGGTATCTCGTAAAAATTTTATTATACATCGTGATGTGCCAAAAACTCATCAGACTAATTTATGCTCACTTGCAGAAATTTCATAATTTGGCCGAGACCGACTGAGATTAAGTTGACCGAGACCGACTGAAACATGGATATTCCATGCAGTCTTAAGTACATTGTCACCAACAGTATCGAACATCTCAGTGGAGTCCTTTCTAAACACCCATTGTCAATGATACGAAAATTTGAGATTTCAATTTGAAGAGAACAGCAACTCACCCTGTGTGCACCAGCCACATGCACACACAAGAACAATCCTCTGATATTGGCCCAAATCAATCTGCTCGGCCAGGCTCCTGATGACTCAGCATTAACGAGAATCGGGCGCTACATTAGGTAGGAGCATATATATAGGGATGAAAGTGTACCGTTATGGAATCGGTGATTTTTGAGACATACATATATATTGCAGCTCTCACCGAACACCATGGAAAAAAATAAAACTTCTTTGTCAACTCGGCATCCGATCTGACAGTTCTAAATATCATGTTTTAAGTCACAGCGCCTGTCTGTCTTTGTCATTTCTTCGTGCACCTTGCGTGACACTGCTACAGCAAGCTAACCCACTAGTCCTTTGTATAAAATGTTACAATATATACTTGTTGCGGATGAACTTAGCGCGTTCTTTTGTCCGTGGTAACGACATTTCACTAATTTAATGCTTACTAGCTGATTTAATTACATCGAAGCTGTTCAAGGCAGGTCGACAACGGTTGCCGTTCGCTGATGAAGAAAGCCAACGGCCACTTGTGCGGCGTTTTCGTTATCAAACTGTTGACCAAAGAACAGGTAGGAACGCCGCGTGAGGCGAAGTGCAGTAGTTATACGACCAAGGCATTGGTGAGAAAGCGCAGCAGGACGCCGGCGTCCTGATGAACTTTCACTCAAACAACCTGCAACACTCGGCGCTTACTGGTCTAGGCTGAAGATTCAAATCAACGGCACGCGTTCTCTGAAGAAGGTGAATGGTCTACCCAGTGTGTATCCTGAAGCGTGCGCACTCCGAACGCTAAGGCCTCCAGTTCCAGCTGCGAGTAACATCGCAATGTTGCAATTAGGAGACGCGAACGGAAGCCTATCAGTCTTCGTGCACTTTCCTTTACGTCGTGGACGAATACCGCCCCCATTGTGTCTTAGTAGGGTCGCAATGCATAAGAAAATTCGCTTTCTTCAGCAGGCCCTTGCTGCCTCGGAACGCCTGCTGTTTTCTCGGTCCCCTCTTGAAACGACCACGTAGTAATTCATACGAGGCACCCATCACTGCGGATGTGTTCAGGATGAACTTGTCATAATAGGTAACTATGTCTAGAAACAACTAAACTTCTGGCACGTTTTGAGGAGGTGTTACTTCAAGGTTCGCATCCAGGTTTTAAGTCTTCCAGCGCAGGCCTCTCTTCCTAATTCCGTGACCTAAAATACCCACTTCCTTCCACCGAAACATCAAATTTTCAAGTTGCAGTCGCACTTCACACTCTCGCAACCTCCGCAACACTTCGCGAGGAGTGGTCCCATCGTGGTGCTTTTCCGCAATAATGACGCCGTCAAAGTTAATTTGGACTCCCGAAAGTCCGTGCATGATTGTTTCCGTACACTGCTGGAAAAAGCTCGGTGCCGAGAGAGGCACCAAGCCGAGAGAGGCACCACCAAGAGAGGCAGGTAAGCCAGACGACGCCTTTCAGGGTGTGCGGCATCCTTTGAAGGTGTCCTTTCAGGTGTCCTTTCAAGTGTCCTTTCAGGTGTCCTTTCAGTGTTTTCAGTGTTTTCAATGTCCTTTCAGAATTAGCCCCACTAAAACGAAAGCTATTCTTTTTAGAGCCAGAAACAAACTTTGTCAGCTGGAGCATTCAATTACTGATTTAGGCAAACATATAAAACTATTTAATGAACACAAAATCCTTGGAGTAGTATTTTCATGTCATGTGAGTTGGAATGCTCACTTTAATAACCTTCGAAACAAGTTTTCTGCAGTTGTCGGTGTGCTATCTCGCTGTAGAGCTTACATGCCGACAAAAGTCAAGCTACAAATTTATCATGTATTGTTCACCTCGCAATTTAATTATTGCACTTTAGTATGGGCAACGACAACACGAACCAACATAAATAAAATTGTTACATTACAAAAGGCGCTTCTTCGACACATTGCTAATATCGAACCCCTATCAACAACAAAAACATTGTCACAAACATACCAAATCATAGGCGTAGATCGATACTACGACTGTCGTCTTTTACAAATATTTTATTTTGCAAGGAAAGAATGTAGAGATTTTCTTACATCACTAGTAACCTTGCAACACCATGACATACCTGTGCATCGCAGAAACCCTGAACTTTGGCTTGTACCGCGCTTTCGCACTGCATATAAGTTACAATCTATTAAACACAATTTGCCGAAAATTCTAAATAATCATGTTCAGGCTACTAAATTCTCTCGTAAAGAGTTGAAGATGTATTTCGTTAACCTGTAAACATATATATTCATGTATAGCGATGCCTATAATATGAGCATGTTTTTGTCCTTTTTTTGTTTTATTTGTACGAAAATGTCTGTTGTTGACTCTTACATATCCTGCCATAAGCATGTGTCTGAGTTGTCAAATTTATGTTTAGTTTATGTTTATGTTTAGTAAATTTCTGCTTTAGTTTTGTACCAAAAATGTTGCTGTTATCGCGCTGCCATGTACAACACCTCCTGGGTCCAGTCAAGCTGCTGACGGCAGCTTTTAGCCCCGGAGGACGTTTCTAATCTGTACTAGAACAAGAATAAACTTGAACTTGTTATCATACGGCCATCGCCATGCCGTCGTGGTCATGGCCGCCCCTAGCGAGCGAATGTCATAGAAAAGAGGGCCAATGCGTGAGACGCTGCATGTGGCATGTAGCCGAAGCAATGGAAATTTCAGAATCACCACTACAGATTGCAAATAAACGTATCTGCAGCAATATGGCTTGCCGCTCCATTGCTTGAATGCTAATCTCATTAACTTCTACAGTCATCCGCAGATGGGTTCTGCCGGAATTTCTTTATTTGTACTACACGCAAGCAAGCTAGTTCCCTGCGAATGCCAATATCTGTAGACTACTAATCGCAAAACAAAAAGCCCGATTATTTGATGATTTATTGTGACAATTTTTCGTGGTGTGGCTTCATAGTATCCATATCTAATTTTATGCTTCCTATAAACGAAGATGGCCTCGCTGCGTTGCAGCCAGTATTAGTACAGTGTTCTAGTACACTGTAGTATTAGAGTGTACCAGAAGATACTCGGAGAGTGGCCAAAGTGGCGCGCTCATACATAGAGGAGAGTGAGGCGTTTTCTGTGAGCAGCAGCCAGTGGCGCTGCGTGGTAAACCCGAGGGTTGTTTCCGGTCGGGCCAGCGGAGGGCGTCTGCTACGCGCTTGATTTTTCGCCCCCCAAAGCCGCTAAGGCGATAATGCCGGTCATGTTAAGCTTCACGTCACTGCAATATAATACTGCAGTGACTCGGTGGAGGAAGCGCCCGCGTGTGCATTTTCAGCGCCGGGAATTTACACCCTTTCCACAGCTGCAAATTTGCCACCGCAATGGTCCGCCCTTATGCGTCCATTGCAGACGTTAATTGCACGCTTAGTACTTTGTGCTCGAACTGAGTGAGCTGTGTCATGAGAACTGTAAAAAAATTACCCGCTATATGGTGGAAAAGAGCGAGACAACGGTACCAACCAACGAAACGTAGCAGATCTGCGTATCGCAAACGAAGTTCACGCTGACGCCGTGGCTCTTCATTTATTTCTTTTAAAGCGAATGCTTCTCTGTGACTCTTTCGGCTGTTTTATTGGTTGGCCTGTGCTCCATGTTTTGTGGTCGATGTTCGCTGGCCGCATGCCCTCGGGCAAGGAAAAACTTTCGTTCGTTCGCGTGTTCCTTCGCTCGCTCCTTCTGCACATTTTTTGTTGCGAATTATATGGACGTACAAGGCGAGTTCCCACCGTCGGCGACGCCGTGAGGGTCCGTATAAAGTTAAAGTGCGATAAGATCGCGGCCGCGCACTCTCTGATGTAGGTGCAACAAGGTTGGAAGGGGTTCAGCGTGGCGAGCATCTTCGCTTCTACTCCGGCCGCGGTTGCGCATCTCGGAGCGCCTAAGCGCTGCCACGCGCGTACTATCTTGGACGTAGTCTGCGATGGGTTCAAAGGCTAGCCGACCCGATATACCTGATGGCTTCGTGTGCGCTGTGTTCTCGCACGCCCATTTGGTTTCAGAACCAAATGCAAGTGGCAGTAAGGAGGGGAACACGCTTGCCGCTGCGGTCGTTTCATTGCGATAGCAATTATATGGACACTCAAAAGCAGATTTCTGCCGTCGGCGTCGCCGTCGCCGTGAGGTTCCGTATGACGTCATTTGGAGATGAAATCGTCGCCGCGCGCCGAACGCTGTATGTGCGAGTGAAAGGGCGCGAGGGGCGCGTCTTTCACGGGGAGTGAACGCACGGCGGAGAACAAACGCGCGTTCTGCGCCTTGCTCGCTTAAGGGCTGCAGAAGTAGGCGTCTCTTTTCTCCTTCACAATCACCATATATGTAGAGCAAACGCGCCTTCTTCCGACGCGCGAGAGGCCGTGGGGGAGGGGGAAGGAAGGGAGGCGCCGTTTAGCTGCGGCACCAAGTGCCTATTTATATCAGAGGCTCCGGCAACAGTCACCAACGCCGCACGCATTTTGAGCGAACGCGGGCAAAACGCCGACGGCGTCGACATTAGTTCTGCGTGTTGCCGGTGCTGCTGCATGTCCAAGTTTATACAGCTGATAAAGCTAATATCATTACTCCGTATAGCTCTCTACAAATTTGCTATCGCAATTGATGCTTCGCCTTTCAGGTGAAACTGCGACCACTTTTTTATCACGCCACCGTTCAGACAGCGTGTGTCTGCGGTGACTGAATGAGATGTATTCATGTTTGCCTGCGCACGCATGACATCGCGCTTGGTAATTTAGTTGCTAAGCGGGTGTTTACAAATTTATACGGCTGATCAAACTGCTATCCTCACTTCACATAGCTGTCTGATAATGTGCTCTCGTAATCAATACTTCGCCTTACGGGCAAAACTGCGACTTTATTTTTACAGCGAAAGCTGTATATGGCTAGGCGCAACGAAAAACCATTCCTCCCCGTTGGCTGCGCCGTCAGTTGCGTCATTCTCTACGTCGCACCCAAGCGCGCGCGCCATTGGCAGCGCCGTTAGTGACGTCGTTCTCTGCGTCGTACCTGCTCTGCCCGCAACGCCGGCTCTTCGGCTCGCCGTTGTCGCATGCGTTCGATATCTCGAGTTAGCTCGGTGTCGTGATTAGCAGCATCCGCCCAGTATTGGCGCTTGCGTTCCACTAGAAACACAAACATGTAACCAATAATTGAGAAACGCTTCAATACAGCGTCGGCATTAACCCACTGCTAAACACCGCGAGGCCGCACGTTTCAGTTTCGCTGGTTAACAATCTCTACGGAGTGCTTGAAGAGTGCTTTTTTTTCTGATGAGATATTAGCTGTGCTTTAGAAGATCGACTTTCTTTTTTCCTAATGCGATATTAGTCGTGCTTTAGATGATCGACTTTCTTTTTTCTGTTGAGATATTAACTGTGCTTTAGATGGTCGACTTTCTTTTTTTCTCTCATGAGATATAAGCTGTGCTTTATAAGATCGACTTTCTTTCTTTTTTTTCAAGGAGATATTAGCTGTGCTTTAGAATGTCGCTTTCCTATATTAGTTATTTCGTTCCAAATATGGAAGAAAATAATGCTAACAGTTCGCGCATACTCATCGATTCCCACGAAGTAAAAAGACCTGCTGGTAAAGTATAGTGGTAAGAGAAAATTTATTCTAAGGACGTCAGATTGTGATGGTCTACCACCCTTGAACGTAATAGCGGTACTGTTATTCGTTCTTGATTTGAGCTACAGAAATTTAAATAAAGTGTTTTGAGATAGTTAATATCACGATTTTGCCGCTTTTCTACAATTTTCAATTGCACCTTAAAGTTGGCCTATGAGAGTCACCAGAATTTGCCTTTTCGTATCAGGCGCTAGCCTTGTAATCGAATTTAGTGCAGCGTTTGCATGAGTGGAGTGCATTTTCCTATTCCGCATACTTAAACAGCAATATTGACTTTGAATGCTTGATATATTATGGCTAGAAAAGTCAACACTTTTGTTACATGGCCACATGCAATATTAATAATCAATCAATCGCATAGTTAAGTATAATAGCTTAGGTTACGCGTGAGTGCTTGAAAACTACTTGACAGACTGTATATGCTTGTGAATGACTGTTGAAGACGGCTAAGCACAGCACAATAGAAATAAGGAGGTGGCATTTTAATAAATAATTTACACATGGCTACGGACATTGGCATCGCATAATGATTAGTTGTTGAGCATTGAACTCAATCTTGCTAATTATATTTCATAGCATTATGGCGCACATCGCAACTGCAAACTTCATATTTGCTAACGCAGCTGCATGCATGCTAATTTAGCACAAAGTCTCCCACCTCGACCCTCGTGTGGCCATTGTCCATTATGGTGTGATTGTGACATTGTTATGCGCAATTTAGATAAACTGTAGTTTCCTTCATTTTGCTTGATTATCAGTTATGTGCGACCTCTGTGAGCACATACATGTAAAGATACTAAACTATGTGAATTCAGGAGCATAAGTTTGATTTTTCTTATACATGCATAGGTTCTCACTGGTACAAGCTTAATTACACAATTGGAAGGAAAGATGAACTACACAAGGCGTTGTTGCACCTTATCGACCTCACGCACGCACGCACGCACACATATCTTTCCGCACATACAGGGACACTATGTTAGGTGTGACAGGCCTGGCAGACAGCAGCATGCTTCCTGGAGGACGAGCGGACGTACCGCTCTGATGTCACGCGCCTGGATACGACACGGTGCCATCTCCCGAGTTTTTGCAGTTTGAAAGCCTGTCACGTATCTTGTGCGATGTTGTCCTTTGATTCTTGGGGCATTTTGTTTTCCTTTATGTGCGTGCGCTTTCTCACTTCAATGTAAGCGCTGCGTCGCCGTTTTTCTGCCTTGATCTTTATGACATCACTTCAACAAAACAAACAACAGAACACACTATTAATCACTCTGACAAGACTCCTACCAAGGTTCTGCTCAGCTTCATTTTTTTTTTCGACGAGTTATGGTTGTCATTCATGTACTCTTTGGAATAAGCCTTACGAGAAACAAAAGAAGTGACTGGAGTCCGATGCAGAAATAGCATTCGCAAATCAAAATTTTGCAACCTTGTTGCTTGTTGTCTGAGTTAACCGCCACATTGCGGCCCGTGACAATACAAGTCTTACTTCAAGATCATCCGAGTTCTCACGAGGTCGTTGTTGCTTCTGCAGGTTCGGCGACCCCGGCTACTGACCGGGAACACGTTCTTAATTAAAATTGAATCCTGGGGTTGGACGTGCCAAAACCACGATTTAATTATAAGCGCCACCGTAGTGAGGGACTCAGTAATAATTTTGACCGCCTGGGAATTTTAACCAGCACCCAATGCACAGCAAAAAATGTGGTTGATCCCTCTTATATAGGAATCGGTATAGAACACGAAAGTGAAACGTGTCTTCACAGAAGTAGTGTAATGTTTATTGCACATTGATATATAATGTCTATTGGTGTTTTGTGGCTAAAGCGCCCTTAGGCGTTGATGCACCCACGCTGACGCCTGGTGGCACGTCTCCTCCATCACGACTACCAACGTCGATGACCATGAGCAACCGTCGTGCATATGGAAGCTGCACTACGCTGCACACGCTAGCACAACGCGAAAGACGAAGCACGTAACTGACACACTAATACAACGCGCAAGACAAAGCACGTAACTGAATCGTCACCGAGTCAAATCAGCGCGTACAGCGCGTCGTAATTGCAGCCTCCGCGATCAACTTCAGAAACATTTTCAGAGCTAATTGCGGAGGCCACGCTCCGCTGTGCTGAGTACGGTGAACGCCACCTAGGTGGCGTTGGTAGTGCTTCTTGATGCCAGCGTCCCTTCGAATGCTGGCATCGAGGCGTCGTAGTGCTGAGACCACCGAAGCGTTCACTGTCGGTGCGCGTTAAGGCCGGAATACATGAAGCGAATAACCGGCGTCCGAGCGAAGAACTTCGTCGGGCGGCGAACGTCCGACGGCCGGCGTCAAGAAATTTGCCGTCCGCAGCCGATCTGCCTGTCCAAACATTTTCGTCGGGTGAACGCCGCCGCCGGAAGCGTCTAGCGCGCAGCGGTGGACGACAGCCAATCAGGAGGCACTAGTTCCGGTCGCAATGCATGCTGGTGTTTCGCGCGCGCGCGCCTTTTCGCGTCGTCTGCAATCGCGTTGGTGTTGCCGTGTCTGCATGTCTCTGCACCGATTGAGTAGTTCCTAGTATGATCTCTCAGGAATCGCGTTGTATTTGTACATCCCATATCCGCTGATCTGCGAGGAAACAGACAAGCAGTGCAAGCTCTCTACAACAACCTTCAACAGAAATCTTCTGATCTCAGAGGCCACATGCTGTCGTCATGCCTATCTCCCGACTTCCCCGATAGATGGCGCTGGCATCGGATATTTCTTTCGCTAGGCTTAGACGCGTTCGAAACGAGAAGCGATCTCGAAAACTACTCAAGGTTATCCATAATACTCTGTCGTCGAAGCGGCCTGAGACTAAGCGAAAGCCGTTTACGCAGTCATTTGCTTCCAACTAAGTGAATTCTACAAGGACAACGCCAAATTCAGTTCGAAGCGGGCGGCCGGGACCGCCGCCAACACGGCGGCCAACGCGCGGCGGCGTTCGCCGCATGTATTGCAACACAGCAAACATCCTGCGTCGTGTCGCCGCGTCGTTATTTGACGCGTGAAGTTCGTCGAGAAAGTTCGCTCCATGTATCCCGGGCTTTAGTGTCATAATGCAGTACTTCTCTTTTCTGCTCGTAGGCGGCGGCACCGCCCCGAGCAAGAGCGCGGGTACACGGAGGAGTGTTAGATATATAAGGCGCGTCTGTGTAGCTCTCTGCAAATGCGTTTGTGGCGCAATGGGTTAAACGCTCGGCGATCTATCGTCGCGGACCGAGAGGTCGTGGGTTCGATTCCTAAATTTTGCATGTTTGTGGAACTTTTTCTTCTGGTTTCTTTCTTTGTATTATGTTCTATGACGTATTTCCGTGACGGAAATACGTCAGTGAAGTCTTGGTGGACCCCGGAATAAAACACTTTCGTGTTAAAACGTTCTCTTGAAACATCGCTCTTCAGGAATAACCAAATCACCACCACGCGAGCGTTTCAGTTTCCTTCAAACAGTACTTGAGGGAAATATCTCTATAGTGTAAATGTGTGTGCGTGACTGTATGTGCTGTTTAAGTGTTTATCACTATGCATAATAATTATCCTCAGCATATGAAGTCGCACGTCGGGCGATCAGCCAGGCTAACATATCCATCATAACATTAAAGCTTGTGTGTGTCTCTCTCTCTGGTGCTATGATCGTTAAGCTGAGATGAATATTATAGGCACAGTCCATGGATTTGCATAATATCTATACTTGAGGCTTCAGGTGTTCTGTTGGCGTTATTTGTTGTGCTTTATCTCTCTCAATTTCAGAGTAACCATAATATTTTTTTTCTAAACGCATTAAGTCATTGTCGAATTCATGATGCAATACTTTGTTCAGAACGGCAATCTTCCACAAGCAAAAGTTCTTTGAAGCTAGAAGGGCGAAGTTAAGGCAAATTAATGTACTACTGCACTCATCATTGCCATGCTAGCTGACTTAAACTACTTCCAGTGCTCGTAAACATGACACCAACGTTCCCTATAGCAATTTTTGTAGGAAACACTACGGCGGAAACCTTCTCTAGCTGTCTTCTGCGTAGTGATTCTGCTCACCCATTGACCTACTTTACTTAATTTGGGCAGTTTATTCTTCAGCACTGTTTCTTTTTTCTCTTGTTTCTGATTATTCAGGCCAGCGTTTCTAAACTTTGACAGCAACCTAGCAAGCAGCTCGTTGATATTTCTACTGGAATATTTTTGTTGCGCTTGAGGGGATCAATTCAATACCCGATCTCTGAATATGGTATAGAATACAAAAAAAGATGTGTCATGTTAACAATTATTACAACATAAATACGACTCTTTGTGGATCTTGTTTACTGCACAAATGGGCAATTTTTTGCAAAACTAGGTTTGCATTCAACTGTAAGGAGAGATACCTGACAAAACTGACGCTAGAGAGCAATTCTTGCATTATGACACCAGCGTTCAAATTTTGAATCGACTGTTATATGAACCAATAAAGAAAGTCGCAGTTTTGCCCGAAAGGCGAAGCATCATATGCGATAGCAAATTAGTAGACAGCTATACGGAGTAAGGATAGTAGTTTTATCGCTTGTATAAACTTGGGCACATTCGCTTACTAACTGAATTAACCAGCATGGTGTCAGTACACACACACAAACACTCAACGATACCACTCGACGACCACAGACAACCCCTGCCAAAACGCTGGCGTGAGCAAGCGCAGCAGCAGCAGCAGCGAGCGAATGTTCGTGCGGTCTATCGCTTCAACGGAAACTGAGCGGCGAACGCATAGCTCATATGCAAACCTATGAGCCGTCGGCAGATCGCTTTCAAGATACGGTGCCGGCGACCGTAGCAGCCGGGCAAAGTATAAGTACGCAGAGTAGAAGCCGCCCCTCCCTCCCGCGCTGCCTTCCCACTTTCCTCCTTTCGCGTGTGAGACTGAGTCCCCAGTTCGCCTTGCGCCATTGGTACCACTGCCGCAGCACAACGTCGTCCCCCCTCCCCTCCCTCCCTCCCATTCCCCCACGGCCTTTCGTGCGACGGTCGCGTTTGATCTCCGTCGTGCGTTCGCTCTCCGTGAAAGCGCGCGTCCTTCGCGCGCTTTCACTCGTATACACAGCATACGGCGTGCGGCGACGATTTTATCGCCCTTGGACTTTACTTAACCTCACGGCGACGACGACGACGACGACGGTGACGACGGCGACGACGGCGACGATGACGACGGCATAAATCCGCTTGAAGTGTCCATATAATTGCTATCGCCATAAAAAGTGGTCCTCAGGTCAGGTCCTCAGGCTAAGAAATCTTGTGGCTGAACGTGAGGTCCCGAGTTCGATACCCGATCGCGGCGGGCACATTTTGATGAGGGCGAAAAGCAAGGAACGCTCTTGCACTTAGATTTCGGTGCGCATTTAAGAGCACCAGGTGGTCGAAATTATTACACAGCCCTCCACTCTGGCGCAGCTATAGTAACTAACTATGCCATTTCTGGGCGCCATGCTCCAAAATTTCTTTCTCTACGCCAGTGCTAAATCCAAACCTGTTCATTGCAAACTATAGCAGCCAAGAAGCCGATGAATCATCGCTTCACAATATCAGTAAGGCTTCAGCGGCATCAGGCGAATGCCGCGAACACACACATATATATATATATACACTTGTCTCGCCAAAGTTCCATGTCTCAGTGCAGTTTTTCTCGATTCGTTTCATGTAAACACGAGGGCCGCTTGAGCGCCAGAGCAAAAGAAAAACGACACTGGTACGCGATTTCAACCACACGTCGTGTTCTGCCTAAGTTCCAAAAAACTTTGTTCGTGCACTTTGGAACTTTACATGACTTGCTAACATTACCTTAACATGACCTTTAATATGTTTTACAGCAATGTTACATGTCATATTAAGTTCAAACACTTATTATGCAGCGCCATTTGTTACCCAGATGCCGTCGACGGACAGAGATAACAAATTCGAAATTATTTGTGCAGACAGAGGTTGGTGCTCTCTACAACGAGGGAGAGTCATGTGTTCCTTGATCTGTCATCAAATGCTCGACGAAGAGGAACGTTATGTTTAAAGGTTGCCCCGCAAACGAACACTTTGAAGTGAGGTCTGTCTCAGCCGCTTTGATCCGCGCTACCAGCCACCAAAGAAATAAGCGCAGAAACTTCACATGCTGATCGGAGCGTCAGAGCATAGCGTAGGATTCATCGTGTAACAGCGCAACGAATGCACACGCACACGAAGGTACAACCCACGCGCTGTGGTTCAGCTAATACTTTAATGAAAACACGTGACAATTACATATATACATCGTAACGTGCCAAAAAACGAAAACGGTCAAAAAGATGTGAACAAGAGTTATCACAAAAGAACCTCACACCGTACACGGGGAATATTCTGAATATAATTGCACAACAATATTATTCGGCTATGCACGTTCTTCCTGTGTTAAGGAAACGTAGCACTGCATTATGCTCACCTGCGCGTGCTTATGAATATGATATGGTTCAGCTATGGCTTGGGTACGCTGACCTGTGTGTCTCATTACGATGCCAATGTCTGGAAAATAATCCCCGTAAGTCTATGAATCCTGTGCACCTTGACGCAGGTAGCTGGATTCAAGGCCACGCTGTGAACCCTCACAATATTGCTGCTGACCAGCAGGCACACAGCCCTCCTTTCGTCAATTTCCCACCACCATCAACCTCTCACCTCGCTCCACTCCTATGAAAAGTCCCTGGGACTCACGCACCCTTATCCCATTGTGTGTCTGCTCCCTTCACTGTACATTATAAGGAGGGGGGGGGGGGAGAGTTCAATGTGCTTCGGACGCTTCGAGCCAGGGTGACCCTTACGCCGGCTATCATATCCGCAAGTAAGTGGCCGCTCTTTCCACTGTGTGCCAGGCATTCATACTGTTGCCTTGCAGTGACAGAGGCAGATGCCCGGTTTCCAAGCGGAACGCTCCCCTCTCTTACTGCAAGCTGGCCTACGCTACCGTGCAACGACCAGCTATGGTCACTGGGCACACGACAACACATAGCACAAAGCACGGCGTTCACTTTATACAAAACAACAATCTTACAGCACACATATAATACACACCATGCACTATGACCTCAAGCAAGTCTTGATTGCAATGAAAAGTGGTAATAATAACAAACTACATCAATGACAGCAGCTAGGCAAATGAGAAATTAGCGTGTACTTTAAGAAGTTGTGGTGTTCGGTCAGGTGGGTGTTGATCCAATGCGCCCAATATTGCCAATATGCACCTCGCCACAAGAAAGCGGCACCTTATAAACAACACCAACACAACAAGGCATAAAGCTCGAGGTGTGTTTCACTGTACAGACACTATCCTGACGAACTGCTATGCATGCAGCCCTTCTTTTATTGGCCGCATAAATGTTGCCAAGCTTGCTTTTGGACGAAAGGACAATGTCAATATCTCATCTACTGACAATCTTTCTGAGGCGGTGTGATACTGTATGCAAGGAAGTACAAAACTACAGAATATTTTGCTTATTAAGGGCTCCGGGCGGACCTTCTCGGAAGGCGATTTCGTCCAGTGTAATTATGCTTTTAAACAAACGCTCGGAAGCACACGTAAAAAAATTGGCCGCCATCCCACCTTGCGAGCATGAATATCCAGCGAAGCTGTATCACACACCACACGTGGTCGAGCATTGTCTTTACGCTGTTCTTCCGGTGTCCTCAATTTCCGTGGTCTACCCATAGCAGTCTTAGAATGAGCTGAATGAGTTGCTGGATATGATATATATATATATATATATATATATATATATATATATATATATATATGCCTAATTGCACAGGAAGATATGCCGTTTGCTTTCAATTGTTATCCTGGAGTTTTGTGTTTACGCCACGAAATTTTCCGACCAACGAGAGCTATGCAGCTTGGCTGTAAAAAATTCGAGAACGCTTAAGCGTCGCCTTTAAGAGTGGAACGCGATAGCGTTATCGGGCCCGTTCGCATCGCATTTTTCTTTGAGTAGGCTTCACTGCAACACCGAACGAGGGAAAGCCAGCTTACAAAGACCAAGCTTACACCAATCCCCTTAAAGTCGGCTTCACTTTTAAACAGAAATGCATTGCTGGGAAGACGTTTTTCCAGGGGCAATATATGTCGTCTTATATTAAAATGTGAAGGCCCTAGCACTTTTTTATTATATTTTTATTCATTGTTTGCAATTGCCCCAACGCGCGCGCGTGTCCAAAACGCATTAGGCAGGCGAAGTCCCATATTTAGCTGCCGAGAATGCGAGCACCATCTGGATATGAATTTCGCAACTAACCTATCCGAGCACGCCGCTGTTGGTATGATAGAAATGCTGGAAAAGGGATTTGTGTTTGAGTTTCCTCGTGACAGAATTATGTTTTCTCATACAGCCAAATTACAATCCGACGCCATCATGTCTGTAGACTGTGGTTAAGTCGTACTTTACCATTTTTCTGACGGATTTCACTGTGAGAAATTCAATTTTTTTTTCACCAAAACCTTGCGCCATGCGGAGCGCCTGCGCGTTCGGGGTGGTTCGGGATGAGTTTCTCCTTCACTAACGTTAACGTTAACCTTGCGCCACGCGGAAGGCCGGCGCGGTCGGGTGTCGGGGTGGTTGGCGATGATTTTTTCCGCCACGGATGCCGACGTCCATGCCCACGCCCACGCCCGATTTTCTGCGACACGGGGCCCATAACGCTCTCAAGTTAAAATTATGCGTGGCTCTGCTACCGCAAACACCAGAGACCACTGGAGCTGGGGAAAGCCTAGTAAAGCAGTGGCAAACCGCACACTTAGTTTCCTGGTGCTCGGGATTTCTTTGCGATGTTCTGCGTAGTATCGCGATAAATTCAACCGGCCACGTTCACAAGCCTCCGGATCTTCATTTCTTCGCCTACGCGAACTCTCGGCTTCCCTCAATCTAAGCTCGGGATGTTCTCTTCTACGACGCTTTGTTTCAGCTTCCCTAGCTCTCGCTTCAGTCTTTCGGAAGCAACTAGTGTCCAGTTCTCGCAGTGGAGCAGTTCATCCCCTCCACAAAAACCAAGTCATTCTTAAAACAGCTGAACGCGCCTGTAACCAAACCTGTCGGGTCTAATACATCAGTCAGACGGCCAAATTTAGTGACACTTCAATCGAGTACACTTCGCCTTGAGTGTCACTAGCAGGTTGTCAGACGGAAAGGTCTAGTGACACTTGCTGTCGAGTGCATTTGCCAGCGGCTAGTGTGTTCGACGAACTCACTTCGCTGTGCTGAAGTGCGTAGCCTCGATTGCAGTTCTTAAAGAATATTTAAATAAATGCTCACAGAAGAATTGGCACTTGTTATAAGATAACTTTTTAGTGATTTCAGATATTATGAGCCTCTTTATGACATCAGTGAAGCCAAAACAAGTTTGAAACACTCATTTTCGGCGGAATCCGCCTGTCTGATTCTTAATTTTGCATGTGTTTTGCGCTTTGATTGACTTAAAGCAAATTGGTGTATGCATATATTAACGAGATTATGATATCTTTTATAGTGAAGCTGTATACGCCTACCAGCCAAGGAAATTTCCGTGTCGTTGGCGTAAGCAAGAAACGAGAAACGCCAGGCTGAAAATTGAATACAAAAAGCATATCTCCTTTAAAATCAGGCATACAGCATACAGCTCAGCACTCGTTTTCAAAGGAAACCACAAAACAAGCATCAGAACCATATTGTCACCTGTATTAGTCGGAGCAGGGCAAGCGCAGAGGCTCAAGAAGAAAGAAGTGCGCGTGCTAACCGCCCCGCCCGATAGTTCACGGCCGGCCCGATAGCTCTCGCGGCAGTTTTCTCCAGAGCCCAGCTGCTCTCAATAAACGTCGTCAGCCCCCCTTTGAAGGCGCGTGGCAAAGTGGTGGAGGTGCTGGGTACTTCTCACTCATGCCGCAGACTCCTCCTGGGAGCGGAAGCACCAGCCCAGTGTTAGTCCATACTCCCGTCCATCGGACCAGCCGCAGGATCCGGGGACTGCCTCCTGAAGACAGCGCAGCGCTTCAGATATCCCCAACCGGTATGGAACGTGAAATCACGAACCGGTACACACTTCAGAATCCACTGGTGCCGAAGTCGTTCCATGGCGACGTCTTCGAAGACGTCGAAGACTGGATGACCGACTTCGAGCACGTCGCCGAATACAACGAATGGTACGACGCGACTAAACGTAGGAATGTCTACTTTTGCCTGGAGGACGGTGCGCGTAAATGGTTTCAAAACCGTGAGGAGCAACTGACGTCGTGGCGCGAGTTCCGCCGTCATCTACTAGACACCTACGCCAGTCCTGATCGCCGCGAACGAGCCGAACGAGCAATCCAGGCCCTAGTCCAGCTTCCCAACGAAAGCGTTACCGTGTACGTCGAAGATATGACGCGCCTCTTCAGACGAGCAGACCCTGGAATGACCGAGGACAAGAAGTTGCCTCACCTGATGCGAGGGGTGAAGGAGCAGCTCCTCGCTGGTCTGGTGCGCAATCCTCCGAAGACTGTAGCTGAATTTCTATCCGAGGCTGTCAGTATGGAGAAGATGCTTCAGCAGCGCTCTAAATTTTACGAGTGGCAAGTGAACGCGAGTACGGACATGTCCACGGCCATCGGAAGCCACAATGACAACCTTCGAGACCTCATCCGCACCGTTGTGCGCGAAGAGATACTGAAGGTTTACGGCGCCCCACAAGCCACGGTAAGCTCCACTGCGAGTGTTATAAGAGATGAAGTGCACCAAGCACTCCAGACCACCGTTCCTTTTGCTAACATCGCCTAGCTGCACCTTCTGTATACCACCGTGCGACCTACGCAGAAGTCTTGAGACAGTCTGCTTCGTCCCTGCCACTGTGTGTTCAGGCCGCTCATCCGGTTGCAATCCCACCAGCAGGAGCAACCGGTACAGCGGCATGGGGAAACGGTGGAGGCGTGCGTCGTTCCTCGATGTACGACACCGGTTTAGCTGGTGTACGGTTTAGCGGTTTGTACCGCCAGTGCCCATACCGACGCCTCGGGTTGCGGGGCTTTTCCGCCTACTCGCCGCCACCCCGACTGGGCCAACGACCTCGGGACATTGAAGATTATCTGGCTCAGCAACACATGCCACCGCCTACCGGGCGGCAGTCGCGCTCGCCGTCGCCCCAGCGGTATTCGAACGGATGGTCGCCAAGTCCCCGCCGGGAAAACTAACTGTAGTTAGTTTTCCCGGCGGGGACATGGCGACCATCCGCTCGAATACCGCTGGGGCGACGGCGAGCGACCTTTGGGGGCGAGGCCGCTGGTAGTCGACGCGCTCAAGACCTCCGATCGACGCTAGTAACGAAGGGTACCGGTCCGACATCAAATGCAGCTGAACGGAATGACCGGCTTTCGCTCGACATACCGGTGGTGATGGACAGTTACTTGGTTAGCGCTTTAGTGGATACCGGAGCGGACTATTCTATATTAAGCGGGAAGATGGCGACGTTTCTGAAGCAAGTAATTACCCCTTGGAATGGCTCGCAGATTGAAACGGCTGGCGGTCACGTCGTTACTCTACTGGGAACCTGCACGACAAGAGTTCGGATTCGAGGATCGACATTCGTGGTGAGTTGCCTTGTCCTACGCGAATGCTCCCGCGACGTCATTCTCGGAGTTGACTTCCTGCAGGAATACGGCGCTGTTATTGACTTACGGGGAGGTGTAATCACCTTCTCAACCGACCAAGCAATTGACACAAACGACGACAAACGACGTGACGACGCGCTTCGTGCTTCCACCGAAAGTGTTACGCTTCCTCCACGAGCCAGTGTTCTAGTCGAAGTGATGTGCTGTGGAATGCGCGAAGGTGGAGTGGTCGCAGAAAGTAACTTAGCGCATCTAGTGACGCGAGGTCTTTGTGCGGCCAGTAGTGTGCTACAGCTTCATGATGACCGATCTAAGTTTCTAGTCACCAATTTTAGTAACGAGCATCGACACCGCTTCCGCGGTACTTCTATAGCGTTTGCCGAAGAAATAGAACACATTGTTGAATGTTCTGCCCCTGAACCAGTGCGGATGGCTGACAAGTCACTGGGCAACGTCGACATTAATTCAGAGTTATCTAACGACAAACAGGCAGCACTGCACGAGCTCTTGCTTGAATTCAAGGCATGTTTCGCAAGCTCGTCTAAGGTACGCCAGACTTCAGTTACAAGGCACAGGATCATCACATGCGACGACGCACGCCCGATACGCCAGCAGCCCTACCGCGTGTCGGCAAAAGAACGCGAAGCGATTCATACGCAAGTACGAGATGCTTGAAAACGGCGTGGTCGAACCTTCCAACACCTCATGGTCGTCTCCGGTCGTCCTTGTCAAAAAGAAAGACGGAACGCTACGCTTTTACGTCGGCTACCGGAAGCTCAACAACGAAATTAAAAAGGACATGTACCCACAGCCACGTATCGACGACTCATTAGATAGACTGCGGCGCGCCCAGTATTTTTCGTCACTCGATTTTAAAAGTGGAAACTGGCAGATTGAGGTAAACGAATGATACCGCGAGAAAACTGCCTTTGTGACTCCCGACGGGCTTTAGGAATTTCGAGTGCTCCCTTTCGGTTTGTGTTCAGCCCCAGCAACGTTCCAGCGAATGATGGATACTGTCCTCGCTGGATTGAAGTGGCAGACTTGCCTTGTGTATCTTGACGACGTAGTTCTCTTTTCTGAAACATTTGAGCAACATCTTCATCGCCTGCGGCATGTGCTAGAAGCGCTCCGATCGGCTGATCTCACGCTTAAACCAGAGATGTGCCACTTTGGTTCTGAAGAGCTCAAGTTTCTCGGACACGTCGTAAGTGCCAAAGGAGTGCGACCCGATCCCGACAAGCTTGTCGCTGTAGCAGCTTTTCCTCCTCCTGCCGACAAGAAGGCCGTCCGACGCTTCCTGGGCTTCTGTGCGTATTATCGCCGCTTCATCGACAACATTTCGAAGATTGCGGAACCCCTGACTCGCTTTACCAGGTATGACACGCCATTTGCCTGGACGAATGAGCAACAGGCGGCCTTCGCTGAACTATGACAATGCATGCACTCAGCACCCCTCCTGGCACATTTCGACGAAGAAGCTGACACCGAGGTGCATACTGACGCCAGTAACATCGGACTTGGCGCTGTACTCGTCCAACGTCAAGACGGCATTGAAAGAGTAATAGCTTATGCTCGCCGCTCGCTGTCCCGTGCCAAGGCGAACTACTCTACTACAGAAAAAGAGTGTCTCGCGGTCGTCTGGGCGATCACGAAGTTTCGCCCTTATCTCTACGGCCGTCCCTTCAAAGTGGTGACAGACCACCATGTTCTATGTTGGTTGGCGAACATAGGCGATCCTTCAGGACGACTGACACGTTGGAGCTTTCAGCTACAGGAATTTGACGTCACCAAGGTTTATAAGTCTGGCCGCAAGCACGAAGACGCCGACACGTTGTCGCATGCTCCTGCCGAATCTGTCATTCGACAGTCAGAGGACGACGACGGCTTCCTGGGCGCCCTTACTACGCCGGACTTGGTCAGATGGCAGCGTGACGACGCTGAAATTCGACCTCTCATCGATAACTTAGAGGGCCGTCAAACAACCATACCACTCCATCTATGTCGCGTCTTGACGCCCTTCTGTCTACGAGACAATGTGCTATACAAGAAGAACGCCCACCCGAATGACCAAGCCTACCTTCTAGTAGTTCCCAAAGACTTGCGGGACGATATTCTTTTCGCTTGCCATGACGATCCCACATCTGGCCACCTCGGCTCCTCACGAACGCTTGCTAGAGTGCGCAAGATGTATTACTGGCCCGGGCTTTCGGCAAGCGTCAAACACTATGTTAAAGGGTGCCGTGAATGTTAGCGACAAAAGTCACCACCCCTGAAGCCCGCCGGGTTATTGCAACCCATCGAACCACCCCATAAGCCATTCGACCAAGTCGGCTTGGACATTCTTGGGCCTTTTCCTCTGTCAACCGACGGCAACAAGTGGGTGATTGTCGCCACTGACTATTTAACCCGCTATGCCGAGACAGAGGCGCTCCCATGAGCCACGGCTTCTGAGGTAGCGCAGTTCTTCATGTGTCACATTGTATTGCGTCATGGTGCCCCATCCACTGTAATCACAGACAGAGGAATGGCGTTCACGGCACAGCTCATGGACGAAATTTTTCAACTAAGCAACACCAGGCATCGAAAGATTACCGCTTACTATCCGCAGTCCAACGGCCTTACGGAGCGAATAAACAAGACCATCACAGACATGATCTCTATGTACATCGACGTCCAGCACAATACATGGGATCGTATCCTGCCTTATGTGACCTTGGCGTATAATACCGCCGTACAAGAAACAACGCGCTTCACACCATTTAGCCTCGTCTACGGCCGCGAAGTACAGACAATGCTGGACGCTATGCTTCCCTGCCACGACGCCGAGCACCTAACTAGTGACGCCGAAGAATTTACTCAGCGCGCTGAGGAGGCTCGCCAGCTCGCGCGGCTGCACATCGGTGAGCAGCAACACGCAGATGCACAACGCTATAGCACCCGTCACCGGCAAGTGCGCTACAGTCCCGGAGACCAAGTGTTGGTGTAGACCCCTGTTCGCCGCCGTGACCTTTGTGAAAAGTTGCTCAGTCGCTATTTTGGCCCATACAAAGTGCTGCAACTAGTGACGCCGAAGAATTTACTCAGCGCGCTGAGGAGGCTCGCCAGCTCGCGCGGCTGCACATCGGTGAGCAGCAACACGCAGATGCACGGCGCTATAACACCCGTCACCGGCCAGTGCGCTACAGTCCCGGAGACCAAGTGTTGGTGCGGACCCCTGTTCGCCGCCGTGACATCTGTGAAAAGTTGCTCAGCCGCTATTTTGGCCCATACAAAGTGCTGCAACTAGTGACGCCGAAGAATTTACTCAGCGCGCTGAGGAGGCTCGCCAGCTCGCGCGGCTGCACATCGGTGAGCAGCAACACGCAGATGCACGGCGCTATAACACCCGTCACCGGCCAGTGCGCTACAGTCCCGGAGATCAAGTGTTGGTGTGGACCTCTGTTCGCCGCCGTGACCTCTGTGAAAAGTTGCTCAGCCGCTATTTTGGCCCATACAAAGTGCTGCGCCGCAATAGTTACGTGAACTATGAAGTCGTTCCAGACAGTGCGGCGCAAACACGGCGTAGACAACCCCGTAGCCCTGACATAGTTCACGTCGTACACATGAAGCCCTAGATTGCGCGTTCGTGACTTTTACGCTCCCATTTCCACCTAATGCGCTTACTTCTCTGTTTCTAGAGAGGTAGAGAATTGTTTCTAGCTACGCTGCTGTAGCTCTCACTCTGTTCTGTGCACGAGCATCTTCATTGAGAGTGTTTTCTTCTTTTTCCTTTCCCACACCACTTTTGAGCATCGAGCCGATGCTCTTTCTGAGGAAGGGGGGAAATATCACCTGTAGTAGCGGGAACAGGGCAAGCACAGAGGCTCAAGAAGAAAGAAGTGCGCGTGCTAACCGCCCCGCTCGACAGTTCCCTCTCGCCGCCGTTTTCTCCTGAGCCCAGCTGCTCTCAATAAACGTCGTCAGCCCCCCTTTGAAGGCGCGTGGCAATATGATGGAGGATCAGACGCGTGTGAACAATGGGAACACCCTCCGCCGCGTTCCGGTAAGATTAGGTTTGCAGCTTCTTCGAAAGGGGTTGAGGTCATTCAAAACCCTCGTGTGAAGTGCAAAACCTATAATGTATGATAATGACGCCTGCGAATAATGCGAAATACGTTCCTTCTCCCGCGTGTGTTTCCCGTTAAAGATTACGGTTGCGCAAGCTACTCCGAGTGGAAAAGTACCCAACAGCATAGAAATCACGTAGTGACGTCACCACCGTCCAGCAACTCATTCAGATCATTCCAGGCTACCATGGGTACACCACGGAAAGTAAAGACGCCAGAAGCACGAATATAATGTCGTTGTGAATAAAGGTTGTGGTTAAGTACAGTCAACCACAAAAGTTTGCGGACCACGCGAGCGCGTGGCCAAGAGCCTCTTCGCGACACTTCCGCTACGTCACCAGCGATCGACAGCAGCGCTACGTTGAAGACGCATCCCTCCTTAAATCTATGGCCTGTCTATTTTCGCACTGTGCGCAAATATTTTCTACCTATCTCTTTCAACGTGACGCGCTCTTTGTTAGCCAGGGCTACTTGCTTATATTTTGAGAGCAGAATATCAGTAAAGTAATCAGACAGCGTATTCTTCGGCTGTTATCGGTTCTATTTTCGCGTAGCCACGCTGTTTTTTTTTCGTGAGTGCGTGAGTGAGCGGTGAGGCAGCCATGGGACACAAATGCTTAGTCAGTAGGCAGAATTTTTCCGTTCCTCCCCCATCACTAAGTGACAGTAGCGGCCAGGATTTGATCGCCTGCGCCCAGGTTTTGCTGCGCAAAGCCCGAACCACCGCGCTGCTATAGTGGTTACATTTAGAAAAATAAGAAATAATCGGGTGCGATGACAATTTTTATAACCCTTTGCGACACGGCGTCCTCGTTTGGGGACTCGAACTTCGGAGGCGCGTCCCACGCCACGTGTTTCTTCAAATGACCTAAAACTCAGTGTGCACATTCGTGTCCGCTTCCTGATGGGACAACTAGCGGTCAGTTAACTTCATTGTCCTGCGTATTGCTGCAGATGATCACTTTGCTGGAGACACTACCATGTTAGACAATCGTTCGACGTGCCGCGTTCTAAGACCAACGTCAAGAGTATTTTTTTTTCTCCGGTCGACACGAATACAACCGAAAAAGCAAGTGTGCATGCGTTTCGGGCCTAATAGTTGATTCTTTTTATGCAAGCATTGAAGCTGACGGATTTCAGAATAATTAGATAATGAGTTATACGCTAATTAATTTTTTTACTGAAACTCGCACAAAACAGCACATTGCTTCGTCTTCTTTCTTGGAATGTAATAGTGAGCGTCTTGAAATGATGCCATGCGCATTTGACGCATTTGCAGACAGTGCATCATAATTCGTGTCTGACGGGGATGAATTTATTCACAAGACATTTACAGAAGTGTCATGAAACATAGGCCTCTCAATGATCTAGTAGGAAGTGAAATGTCCGCCGTTTTCTAGCACCTTATTGATGCGTGTGGGCATCGACTCGTACAAAGATTCAGTAATCTCCGGTCGACCGCGCAGGCTTTCCCATTCTTGTGCGATCGCTTGCCACAGCGTATCGGCCGTGCGGCCGCGGTTGGCTCGTGTGGACAGCCGTTTCTTCAACATGCCCCAGACATTTTCTATGGGATTCAAGTCGGCGCCACATGGAGGCCACTCAAGCTGGCAAACAGCATGTTCTTCTAGCAATGACTGGACGATACGTGCTTTATGGATCGGGCTGCGGTCGTGTTGAAAAAAATAGCAGCCGTCGCTGAAGGGACCGTCCAGCGCATACGGAACGAGGTGTCTAGTGATGACGTCGCAGTACCGTGACGCAGTGAAGGGCCCTTCCAGACGCACAAGGGGACCAAGGCCATCTTTGCTGATTGCTCCCCACACGCTCACGGAACACCGTCCACTGGATAGAACACTCTGTGTGTAATTAGGCAGATATCTGCAAGAAATAGCATACAATTGGGTTCCAGCGGCGCGTCTAAAAATGTTGCGATTCCTCTTGCGTATGAACTTTATAATGCTGTTATAGAGTTGCAATAGAAAACGTGCAAACATCATTAGATAGTACTGAAAGACCCACTGGCAGCTTTTAATTAGCTTCAGAGTAAGTAGTACTATGAAACAATCGTTAATGTTTTCAACATAATACCACTACAGAAAAATCTCGTAATGTCCAAAAGCTCATTTTACGTGAAACATGTTGTGATGCAGAATTAGCTTCGTGAATTAACTGCCAATACACTGTAAACACACCTGCAGTTTAGTGGACGCCAAACCCGCTTCCGTTGGTCCCAGCGCGTGGAAAAAGTTGACTCGTCGCTAAAGATGACATCGCCCCATTTCTCTGTTGTCCAATCTTTCATTGCTGTAGCGAACATGAGTCGTTCTTGTAGCTGGCTGTCTGAGAGGCAGGGCTTCTGTGCTGCTACGAAATACTGCAGGCCAAGCTCACTCAGCCTTCTTCTTACAGTCTCAGACGATACCGTGAGCGAGAGCGCTTCTCGGATATCCTCTGCACTTTGAAAAGGATCAGCCACGATGGCGGCCGTAATCAGGCGGTCCTCTTCCTCAGTCGTGGCCCTTGGACGCCCACTGCGCTCCATATCTGCGAATCTGTCATCGTCGCGGAAAGCTTGAATAATCCTATTCACGCAGTCCGGCTCCTGTTGGTTCGGCGGCAGATTTCGCGCTGAGGTATTCCCTCTATAAATAAACGCACAATGTGCCTTCTTTCGTCAAGTGGAACACGCAGCGGCGTCTTTCCAAATAGGCAATCACCACGTGGCCTGAAGCAAGTCTACTACGTTTTCAGCGACTGATGCGAAGACGCGCCTATGTGTGAAAGAAAATTTTCTATGCATCCGCTTTTTCTTTATTTTTGATGACAGTGAAACACCTCCCTACCCTTTCTCTCAAGACGCAGAAGCAGCAACACTCATTGGACCAAGATGCTGTCAACCAAAGTGCGCCAGTAAACGTCGCGTAAAAAAATCGTCGCAGCGTTTCGTGAAACTTATCTACCCACTGGCACACCAGTCGACAAAGGTTGCAGTGATTGCTCCGATACTGCTATCAAGCCAGATATGTGGCGGTCTTATCGCAGACAGCGCTCTGCGTCAACACAACGAACTAACAATGTCATGCACGGGAATAAAAAATTAACAGGCAGGTGAGTACCAAGAGGGCTCATATCCGGGAGAGCGCCCCTGTCGCCGCTAGGGGGCGTACCGCTAGGTGGCGCGGATAGGCAGTCTGGCACGCGCTCGCGTGGTCCGCAAACTTTTGTGGTTGACTGTACACTTCAATAGGCCCTGGTTTGACTCTTTGTAGAGCCACGTTTGTGAATTCAAGTGACGTCACACTGGGTAATCGTTGTGGGTGTCGATTACAGCTTCGCTGTCCAACCACCTTCACAGCGTGGATTAGAGCCACGGTTTTTTATTGCAAGACTTCTTCGAAATAATCATTTCTTTTTGTAATAAAATAGTAACCGTTTCTAAAACTCGACATGCTAAGAATGATATCAAACTCTACAATTCTAAACACTCAGTGCTCAGTGTCATCAATCCCGAATGACAATTCGTTTTTCCGTCTATAGCACTGTGCAGCTGAAGTGACATTCAGCAAGGCAAAGTGCACTCGCTCAGAGTGCCATTAAATTTGCCCGTCTGACTTGGTTATAACTAAAGGTCTCGCTAACGGGTTTCGCTGCAAGTCGACTGTCACACTCGACCACGAACGCCAACCGATTCACTACGTCTCAGAGGACATGACTACATTAAAGAGCTATTGAACCTCGCCCCAAAAAACAGCCAAGTTCCTCACGCTTGTTGCGGCCTAATGGAAGGTTGAAGTGTATAGAGTTTAAGCAGTGTTGACCATCTTTCACAAGAAAACTGCTCAACTGCGATAAGCTTATCGATTTAGGGGATTTAATAGATGAAAAATAATGCAAAATGCACGCGGTTACTTTACGTGTCGCAGTTATCGTGCAGCGACTCAATGTCCGTCAAACTGCGGATGACTATCGCTCGGTCGTGCTCACTACGATGAACAAAAACTTTCCCGTTTGCGTGCCATGCGAAGCAAAAACGATTGTTCGCTATGCAGCCCCTGGCATGGAACAGAAGATCGCGACATTTTTTTACCGCGAAGCTGTTAAGGGCTCAGTATTCGCTGGTTGCGTCCGGATGTAGAAAAGAACTTTCATTGGCCGTATGCTATATGTGGAGTGAAAGCGCGCGAAGGACGCGCGCTTTCACGCGGAGCAAACGCACGGCGGAGAGCAAACGCCACTTCTTCCGTCGCGCGAAAGGCCGTGGGGAGACGGGAGGGAGGGAGGGATGGGAGGCGACGTTTAGCTGCGGCACCGAATGCGTATCTTGCGACCGGGCGCAAGGGGAACTGGGGACTCAATCTCCCACGCGAAAGGAGGACAGTGGCAAGGCAGCGCTGGAGGGAGGGGTTGTGGCTTCTGCTCTGCGAGCAACTTGTACTTTGCGCGGCGCCGCGCGGTCGCGCGCACCGTATCTTGAAAGCGATCTGCAACACGGCTCCTACCTTTGTATGCACTGTGCTTTCGCCGCTCAGCTTCCTTCGAAGCGGTAGACCGCGTGAACCTTTGCTCGCTGCTGCTGGCGCGCTTGCTCACGCCAGCGTTTTGACAGCGGTTTTGTGTGGTCCCACAAACAATGCGCACAACTGTTGTCGACGGCGGTGACGTTTTGCCCGCGTTTGCGCCGAACGCGCGCAGCGTTGGTGACGTGTTTATGAAGAACGTGTCACTCTTTGGTGTACACCTGTATCGTAGCGACCATAAGTCCACGGTGCCTGTGGTCACTAAATAATGAAAACCATCGGATCATATATATTTCTCATTCTTTAATAGTTCAAATAACCAATTACCCCATCACATCTTAATTATTAATCATAATTGGAAATACATAACTCCCACCGTAATACAGCTTCGCTGGTCTTCCATCGTCACCCCAGTGGAAGGGCTAACAGTTTTTGTTCATGTTTTCAGCAATTTGGACATTAGTTTTAAGAGCCCGCATGTCTTTGTGCTTTCTTAGCCACATGTCACGAGTAGACTACCTTACAAAGCATACGATAATTCCAGGTGTTTTCCCAATCCTGTATCGGAGCCGGTGTACGGTGTCAACGTCATTTAGTAATTTAGTCTGGAATACTCACAGAAATGACCACGTCTTGCAATTTATCAAGCAGGTATTCATTCTGTGTTAATGGAATGCCGTGAATCTCCAAATTCAGCTTTCTGCTGCACCACTCAAGACTATGAACAGTTGTTTTTAGATCCTCAATAGCTTCTTTTTCGCGGCTTTCCTCTAGGTGAGTTGCTCGCTTTTTCAAGTGAAGCTTGTATACGCTAGCCTGTGTCGGCGATGTAAGGCTGAAAATTCCAGCTACTCTCCGAGCTGCCCAGGTGGTCGGTACGCGCTCGTGCCACTGCTCCCGCGATCGTCGTCGTCTTCATCTGCTACCACAGCTGGCGGCGTTGCCGTTAATCATTCAAGCGTAGAATTTCGCTTCTCTTCTGCCGTCGTAATGGGGAGGCCGTGTTGACGGGGGTATGAGCCATTCATTGTCTTACATAACGGACGAATTTAGGTTTGAAGAGCGCCCAAAGTATGCCGCTCTCCGACGAAAGCACCGGGGGCAAGTGGCCAGCTTCGAGGAGTGGATCCGTCCCTCGGCGGAGGCCGACAGTGTCCTGCGAGTGCTGTTCGCCTTTGCTGCGGAATCGGGAATTCTCCGCGTGGTGTGACCAGGTGGGTAAGCATTCCCCGGTGGCTGGTCCTGTCTTCATCTCCCAATTTCCCAACTCCATTACCCATAATAGCCCGATGAGCCATCCCTATCTCAAGAAAGCTTTACCATACCAAGTTTGAAGAACTCTTATGAAAAACCATCCAGAAGGAACGCGCTTCGGAAAGAGCTCGTCGTCGACGTGCCGATTCTAGCGTGAGGGCTTCCGAAGTCCATGAGAAACGTCAGCGAAGAGCCATCGAGCCCGAGTTGCGGGAGCGCGATCTTGAGACCAAACGTCAGCGTCGTCTAGCCCTCCAAGAACCCGACAACTGTGGTGCTCGCCTCGGCAACGCTAGGACCATCTTCCCCACTGCGACGGCCAGGTTTCCACGCGAGTTTCTGAACCGGAAGTTTGGAGCCAGCTGCAGTGCGTGTGACCGGTTGTGGTTCGAGGATAACGTGGTACTCGTCAGTACTATTCGCTCGAAGGAACACCGAAGAAACACACGATATGCTTCATTTACCCCCATTTCCTCGACAGGGGAGGGGCTACTGACGTTTTAAGTTTCGGATTTCATTTTCTTCTGTCACTTGTCGGTTAAGAATTTCATCATACTTTTCTACGTAACCTTACTTGACCCTTTAACCTCTTGTACCTGCGATGGTAAATCAGCACGCGCGCCAAGCCTGCGACTTATGTCTGCGCTAAATGAGGTGAGATCAGTAGTCAAGCTCACCTTCTCGCTGCTTTCTGCGTTGTGCGGCCCGCCGTGCATCGCCATGACCGGTGGCCTTTCTCGCCCTTTGCTTTAAAAGTGGCCTCTCAGCAGACAACATTCTCCTAAGTTGTAGGAGTTTTCGCATTCCGAGCACTTCATGGCCCGTCCATGGTCTGGAAGAGGCGTATCACTGATTCCGCACGTATGTGTCGATAGCGGTAATTCTAGGAATACAGGCTCACAAACAACGTGAAAACAGACAGAATATGTAATATCCATCACATTCAGCGGACAAAACAGGTTGAAGCTGTAGACAGCTGGTTCTTGTAGAAATCCTGGAAAGACGTGAATCAGAAGATAAGTTTGGCGCCCCTCAACCACCACTGCTGCCGCACGTCAACCACTTTGAATTGCGGCTCAGCTTTCTTAAAGCAGGCGCTATAATGCTGACGTTATCGTGATGCACCTTTGTGCTTGCATCACCGGGCACTATATTCATGGTACAACCACACTAAGAGGTGTTTCCACAGACCGTGATACCCTTAGCATCATAAGGGTGCTGTTTGCGCAGAACTCTCCCTTTAAAGAATTAAGATTGTTTGGTAATTAAAACACATGACACCCATATTTTTTGCAAATTTCTTTGGAAACAGGGTGATTTGATGGTCGAAACCCTCCTAAGAGTGCGAAGTGGTTTACAGTGCAGCCGCGAAGAATATCTCGATAAACGTAACATAGGATCCCAGTTTTGGCGATGTTACTAAACGTTGTTATCATAAATCGTGTTTTCCAGATACATATTAGCCGATAGAAAAGGAACAAGTGTTTTTTTTTCGGTCATTGATATTGTTCTGAATTGCAAGCGCCATGTATGAAACAAGGATACGTGAAGAGGTTCTGCTGTATTTCGTGATACGTTGAACCACATGTTGTTCTTTGCACTTCCTACTCATTAGGTGCCCTTTAGCCATTCGTGAAGGTTTACGAGCGCTTTATATTCTACGTAAAACAAGCAGTTGCGAAGAACAGAATATTTAAAGGGGCTCCGCGTATTCACAATGCTGTATGTTAAACATTGAGCCCAAACTTCATCAGCTATGCACGGCCGCAATGAAGGAAACGGAAGAGCGAATCTACAGCTCAAGCCAAACAAAGGTGCCCTGACGCGATGGCACATGCCTAAGCATTTCAAACTGCGATAGCATTTTCAGGGCACTTCAAAGAGATTGAATGACAACACCATAAGAAAATAAACTTTCGGAATACAAAGAGTATATTAGAACCGTCTTCTCTTTTTTTTTTTCAGTTGAACGAGCAGATTCGTCTCGAGGGATGGAAAAAATGAACTTGGCTAGCGCGCACAGTCGTGCATGAAATACTGGGGCACCGTCGATGATGCTTGAAGGTGAAGGCCAGTCATTGCGGACCTTCGATAGCAGAAGCACCCGGCGTTCTATTGAAAGGTGAGCGCGCGGTAACATCGTTTCAACGCGGCGGCGATGGCGTGGTCGACCAGTCGAGGTCCGTGGAGTCCGGAACGAAGAGCACGCTGGAGTCCGAGTGGCGCTCGCTGGTCGAGCTGAGGCTGACGGGAACCCTGAGCGGCAGCCTGGTCCGAGGCTTCGGGCGCGGCGGTGATTCACTCACCACCCCAGGGTCCGATGCGCGGCCACTGGGTTCCGTGTTCGCCGCCAGGAGGCGCCGAGGCCGCGGCATTGGTCGCAGCTGCGGTGAGCTGCGGCTCACGCCTTCGTCGCCGCTGGGCCTGTCAAAATATTCAGCGTTGTCGCTTTGGCAGATTCTCCAATAAGACTGGCAGATTTTAGTCAGCGGCCAAAATATTTCCCACTAACATCATCTGCCCTACGGTCCAGTCACGTCTCTGCCCATAAGCCCAATACCACTCTTCTATGTAATTAGTGCTTCATTCGCGTGACAATATGCCATAAGCCATCCTTAGTAATTTTCAGCGGATATCCGTAGGTGTGTAGCGGAAGCCTATAGGCGTTCTTAAACAAATGTTGTTGGTAGAGCACGGTCATAGTAGGTGTAGAATCAGACTACATGAGTACATTGTCAACATTCGCAGCAGCGTTTCCAGACATATAAGACACCAAGTGTATTACCAAATGATGTCCTTTATTTCGAACACATTGGTCCGCGAAAGACATGAAATGTAGTTAAAGAAACGGTGTAACGTTGTGGTTCACAAGGTGTGGTTGTGTGTGTCCGCCCCTGTCACACAGCGCATACGTTTAATTTTTCACTACATTCGTGTCAAATTGACATTCGTGATTCATTGTCAAATTCACACTCAACAATTTCTCAGGAGTGGTGATTGAGTTCTGCATAAAATGCGCACAAAATGAAGCGCACAAGTGCCGTGTCTAGGTAGCACCCACAGATGTCGTTTCCTTATTCGTGCGACTCCTGAAGCAGAACACCGCATCATGTACCACATGACCTTATGAGTCATCGTATGCGTACAGCGCTCAGTAATTGAGACGTGATGCTCGGAGCGCGCGTCTCTCGGCAGTTCTTGCGCCACTGGTGGGTGATGGGGAGACCGAGCTGCTGCATGTTTGGATCACATGGAAGCGAGAGTGGTTGTGATGCATCGTGACTGCACTCGGACCCCCGGCGATCATACAGTGACCACCGCTGGCGCAAAAAGCGCCGGCCCTCCAAGCGGTCAGAGCGTGGCGCGTCAATTGCTGAATAATGCACAGCGTGAATCACATTTGTCTAGAGTGGTCGAGCACACGGCTGCGGAATGCGCCAACATCGCTTATCGGTAGCTGCTGGGTTCAAGACCCCTTGGCCACGAGCGCCAGGATAGTGCATTCGGCATTGTATTCGCGGCCTTATCGCAGTGCCAACATATGCAAACAGCAAGCAAAGCGAGAACGTAGACCTGGTCATCCTCATCCAAGAGATAATGTACAGGCCGAACCCGCGATAAGACCGCGACTGGCCATGCCTCAAGCACTCACCTTGCACTCGATGTGCTTCATTAGTATTTACGTGCCCTTGAAATCTAATATATTGTTACGGAGAGTTGGGCAGAAATGACTTTATTGACAGGAGATGGATGATGGTGAGCGCGCAACCAGGCCTGGAAGCATTTCGTCCTCCTCTTCTTTCCAACTGCTTCTTGTATGCTCGTTACATTCCCCCACAAGCAGACGAAGCCCGTAGGGCGAGTTAGGAGGCATCAGTAGGGTAAAAACGTTTCAGGCGAGCAACATGAGTCACTTGCGTTCTACTTGATCGCCGGCCATTGCCCAGGAGGCGAGCTACCACATAACAAAGTTCACTCAAACGTTCCAGGACAACGTATGGGCCGGAATAGTGGGACAGGAACTTTTGACACAAGGCCCGCTTGCGTTGTGGTGTCCAAAGAAGCACCAAGTCGCCTTTGGCGAACGAAACAGGCCCGTGACGCTCGTCGTAACGGTCCTTTGAACGGTGTTGCGAGGCCAAAGTACGAAGGCGGGCTATTCGGCGGGCTTCTTCAGCGAGGCACACAGTCTTTGACACAGAATCGTCGTCGTGCAGAATAAAGTTTAAGAAAGTATCGAGAGGGCTGCGCGGTAGCCTTGCATAGAGGAGATAAAATGGGCTGTAGTTCGTGGTTTCATGTTTCGCCGTGTTGTATGCGTAGGTTATGAAGGGCAGCACGTCGTCCCAGTTCTTATGGTTGGAGGAAACATACATGGCAAGCATGTTGGTCAGTGTTCGGTTCGTCCTTTCAACGAGGCCATTGGTCTGTGGATGATACGGTGTGGAGTGACGGAACTCAGAAGTGCACAGACGAAGTAGCTCCTCAACGGCGTCCGCAGTGAACTGGCGACCACGGTCACTGATGATAACACGCGGCGGACCATGACGAAGAACTACGGAACGCAGCAGGAAAAGCGCCACACATGCAGCGGTGGAAGAGGGTATGGCTGCAGTTTCTGCGTACCGTGTGAGATGGTCCACGCAAACGATTATCCAACGGTTCTTATTGTTAGATAACGGGAATGGACCCATAAGGTCAATGCCTACTTGCTCGAAAGGTGTACTGGGCGGTGTCAATGGCTGCAGGGGACCTGGTACAGCGGTGGTTGGTCGCTTGTGACGTTGACACGTTTCACAACTAGCGACATAGTGTTTGGTTGTCTGGTACATGTTGGGCCAGTAAAATCGCTCTTGCGTGCGGTGTAGCGTTCGCACGAAACCAAAATGACCAGATATCGCATCGTCATGCATGGCGCGTAAGACGTCGGCGCGGAGACTCTCGGGAACAACTAGAAGAAAACGTGCTCCAGTCCCGGAGTAATTGTTCTTATACAGCAACTCATCACGAATGGTGAAGCGACCGCTGCCTTGAGCAGTACGAGCGGCGGCAAACAGCGGATCCAGGTTGAGATCATTGCGTTGCTCTCTCTAAAAGTCTGCCGCGTCGGGGAACGTACGAGTAATGGCAGCGAGATAGTCATCAAAATTCTCAGCTTCGCAGTCGGAAGTCGCAAGAGGAATGCGAGAAAGGCAGTCTGCGTCGGCATGACGACGTCCGCTCTTATATGACACCACGAAGTCATATTCCTGTAGGCGCAGCGCCCAGCGCGCGAGTCGACCTGATGGATCACGCAAGCCAACCAGCCAGCATAAAGAGTGATGATCGGTGACTATCTTAAATGGTCTTCCGTAAAGATAACATCGAAATTTCTGCACGGCGAAAACAGCTGCCAGGAATTCCTGCTCCGTAACCGTATAATTGCGCTCGGACTTGCTCAGACAACGGCTGGAATATGCAACGACATGTTCGGCGTTGTTGTGACGTTGTACAAGTACCGCTCCTATTCCCATTCCACTAGCATCGGTGTGCACTTCAGTCGGGCAAGATGGGTCGAAGTGACGCAAGAGGGGTGCTGACGTTAGTATAAATTTCAGTTGCGAGAATGATGCGTCACACTCCGGTGTCCATGTGAAGGATACATCCTGTCGCAGAATAGATGTCAACGGGTGAACAATATCGGCAAAGCGGGGTACAAAACGACGAAAATAGGAACATAGACCAATGAAGGAGCAAAGTTCTCGTGCTGTCTGTGGTGGTTTGAAAGAGCTGACTGCTTCAATCTTACGGGGATCGGGTCTGACGCCATCCTTGTCGACTAGATGTCCCAGAACCAATGTTTGACGCTCGCCAAACCGACACTTTTTTGAGTTTAAAACTAGTCCAGCTTTCTCGATGCAACTCAGAACAAGACTCAGGCGGGCGTTATGTTCTTCCAACGTGCGGCCGAAGATTACAACATCATCCAAGTAACACATGCATATCTCCCACTTTAGGCCACGTAATATTGTATCCATGAATCTTTCAAAGGTGGCGGGAGCATTACAGAAGCCAAAAGGCATAACATTAAATTCGAATAAGCCATCTGGGGTCACGAATGCGGTCTTTTCCTTGTCTTTAGATTCCATAGGTATTTGCCAATACCCCGATCGTAGATCAAGCGTCGAAAAATAAAAAGCAGCGTGTAAGCAATCGATGACGTCGTCGATTCGCGGTAGTGGGTAGACATCCTTCTTCGTCACAGCGTTTAGACGTCTGTAATCTACGCAGAATCTCCAGGAACCATCTTTCTTCCGGACGAGGATTACTGGAGCTGCCCATGGGCTGAACGACTCTTGAACAACACCTTTTTTCATCATTTCCTTAACTTGTTCTGCGATAACCTTGCGCTCTGAGGATGACACGCGGTAGGGGTTCTGGCGAATGGGGTGTGCTGAGCCGGTATCTATTCTGTGGCGAGCTCGTGATGATGGTAAATCAAGTGGCTTATCTCCGTGGGTAAAATCAAATGCAGCAACATGTCGAGATAGGACTTGTACCAGTGCTTGACGCTCAGGTGTACAGAGAGCCTTGCTGATCATACCGCGAATCAGCTCTTCAGAAGGGCGATAATCGCATGGAGAGTAAGCAGGAGCGGGCTCTGCTGTGAGTACTGCTATTGAGCTGCATGAAGCTTCATCGAAAAGGGCAATTTTCATGCCTCGAGGCAGAACTACTGGCGTGGCGGAACAATTCAGCGCCCACAACGTTGCTACTCCTCTCGTCAAGCACACGACAGAGCAAGGCACGAGTATACATTTTTTAGCACAGTTAATGCTGATGGGCCTAATCACGAGGTCAACGCAAGGAGCGTCAACAGTAGTTGCACAAACACGAACGGGCGTTAGGCACCATGAGGGGGCAAGCACTGCATCAAGCACACTGAGTGTATTCCTTTCTTCGTCACACGAGCTTTGCTCAGAAATCGCGGGTAAAAGCACCTCGTTCACATGGATTTCACCATTTCCACAGTCCACAGAAGCGCCGCAGTGTTGAAGGAAATCTATGCCGAGAATTACATCGTGCGAACAGCGGGCAAGGACTAAAAACTCCGACACAAACACTTTCCCAGCCAACGTAACACTTACAGCGCAAACACCGAGGGGGTGGAGCCACTCTCCGCCCACTCCACGAAAGGTAACGGCATCGTCCCATGAAAACATAACTTTGTGGCCTAGGCGGTTCTTGAAAGCGAGGCTCATGACAGACACATTCGCACCAGTATCAACTAAAGCAGTGGTCGGCAATCCGTTAACTAGCACATTCACTTTGTTTTTGATCATCACAGCAGGCAGAGGTATTTCATCCAAAGACCGTCCTGCGACCTCACCTCCATCGGCCGCGGATGCTAGTTTCCCGGCGGGGGCGAAGATGCACGGCGCCGAGGGGACGGAGAACGACGAGGACGGTTAATTGGTGGTGTCAGGCTGCGGTCAGACGCTGGCGAATCGCTGCGTCTGATCTCGCGCGAGAAACGGTCCGTGGGAAGTGAACTGGTCCTTGGGTCGTGCGAAGTACGGGTTCCAGGTGGCGAAAACATCGGCGGTATCCTTCGTGACTGACGGTGTTGGCGACAGTAACGAGCTATGTGTCCAGTGGAACCGCAGCTGTAGCACACGGGAGGGTCACGGTTCACTGTATACTCTTCAAAACCAATGCTTGCTCTCTGTGGGCGGTAAGCGAGTTCATTCTCTCTTGGGTAACTCGCCTCCGGTGTTCGCTGGGATCGGTTGTATCGGTCGTAATTGGGGTCCTGGTAGTAGGGTCGACGTTGCTCTGGTCGCGTCCCGGCATCATAAGTCACGGGGCCTTGGCGATAATACCGTGGCTCTGACCATCGTGATCGAGCGTCAGAGGGAGCGCCGCTTTCGTAAACAAGTGGTGGCTGTCGAGGCGGGAGTCTATATTCCGCTGGATACTCGGAGAAGGATGAAACGGTTGTCTCAACAGCTGGGGACGAGCATGGGTGATAAGTATCGCGGTGAGTCACTTGTGAGTGCAGGCTGAGCTCTTCTCGAACTATTTGACGGATCGTTGAAGCAAGATCGAGCGACTGGTCGTTATCTATGCTTGCAACGGTCGTAACGTTGGCTAATCTGCCAAACTTCGGCGTAACGCGCCTCGTCTTAAGCTGCTCGAACGTGCGGCAGTGCCGGATGACGTCGGCGACAGAGGCCAGGCTGTCTTTAGCAATCAGAAAGCTATAAACGTCCTCGGCGATTCCTTTTAGGATGTGCCCGACTTTGTCTTCCTCGGACATGCCAGAGTCCACCATCCTGCAGAGTTTTAGCACTTCCTCAATGTAGGTCATGCATGTTTCGCCCGGTACTTGCGCGCGTTGTGAAAGCGTCTGCTCTGCCCTTTTCTTTTTCGTCACGGAGTCACCGAAGCGCTCTTTGATTTGCGAAACAAATCTTTCTCATGTTGTGAATGTCTCCTCGTTGTTGTCAAACCACACCAACGCGGTATCCGTAAGAAAGAACACAACGTTGGAAAGCTGGGAAGTGCTATTCCACTTGTTGTAGGCGCTCACCCGTTTGTAATGGATGAGCCATTCATCGACGTCTTCGCCCGGTTTTCCGGCGAAGGGACGTGCATCTCGTAGTTGCTGGACAGAACTGGCAGAGGCTGGGACAGGCCGTTGCTCTTCCGCGTCGTGGGACATCTCCAACTCCGCTGGGTTCGGTGGAAGTCCAGCAAGGCGGCGGCTTCGACGAAGAACTTGCGGTATAACCTCCGTCTTCGGGTGTCGATTACCCAGCACCTTCCACCACAACTGTTACGGAGAGTTGGGCAGAAATGACTTTATTGACAGGAGATGGATGATGGTGAGCTCGCAACCAGGCCTAGAAGCACTTCGTCCTCCTCTTCTTTCCAACTGCTTCTTGTATGCTCGTTACAATATGTGTATCTTGCTCATCTTTGCCACCTTGTATGATGAAGCTGGGTTTTCACAGTTGTCTGTCTCTGCGTGTACGGTGTCAATTTTGTGTAGCTAATAGGTCTCGAACCCAGCAGCCTTTGCCAAGCGACACAGGCGCAGATTTGCAGCCGGCTCCTTGACCACTGGCAGGCAAGCGTGATTCACGCTGTACATACAATGACTCAATCACTTCCCAATTTAGGCGTTCACACACGGTTCATGACGACCATCGCTTTCGTTGTTCGGTAGATGTCTGACACGTTGGTAGTGCGCTATAGGTGGACTTATCCCTGAATATATATCGCGTCTGGTTTCCTTGAAGCGGTATAATAAAGGCGCTATTAATATTTAACAAATATTACATGCATCTGAAGTGAGTCACCATACACGTAGTGAATTCCAGATGTTATCTGTCAGATTATTACTACTCTGTAGGAAAAGCTATTACTGAAAATAGCGGACTGGGTTTCCTTGATGGCTAATAAAGGCAACAGCAATCTTGACTGGTCTCTCTTGTTTCCCGCCTTTTTTTTTTGCCATATTTCCGTGTTAGTCGCCGTCCCGTAGTCCTGTTGTTTGCGCTGTTTGTTCAGCATGCCTACGTGTCTAGTAGCTAAATCTCACGTGGGGTTCGCATGGGGCCGGAGGGGGCCGCTGTATACTCACGAATGGCTCCCGGTGGGCGTCCTCCTCCTGCTCGCCATCACGTAGGCCTGCGGGTGCTGCAGCCCCACGAGGTGGCGCAGGCGCAGCGGCTCGCGGTCCTCGCACGACGACCCGAGCGCCGTGGTGCGACGCGTGACGAACACCTCAGAGGCTGCGGTGGCCGGCCGAGGGAGCGCGGGTGGTTCTTGCTGCTGGCCGATCTGCTGGCAGATGTACAGCGTCTCGTCCAGCGTCGACGTGCGGCCGAACGAGGCCGACCGCTCGCGCAGGTAGTGCGCGTTGCCCGCCATCAGCACCTGTGCGTGTTTTTGTGTTTGTTTGCTTGCTTGTCGGTTTCATAGTTTGTGGAGTGCCCAATGTTAGACATAAGCTATATCTGCACTTTCCTCACGAGCTATAGCACTAAGTAGCTGAGGTTTTAATAAAAAAAAAAGTTGACGTTCCACCCAACCCAATTAAGGATCAGCCACCACGCAAGGCGTCGACCAAGCGTTATTCTGTGGGCAAGTGTGAAGAGAGTAACTGCATGGTATAGCTGTTGAGAGCAGGGCGACGGTGGTCATCGTGGCTATTGTCTTTGTGTCCACTGCAAGATGAAGGCCTCACTTAGGTATATCGAGGTGCCCCCGTCATATACGCCGTCGCCAGTCGATTCCCCGCCATGGTAGCAAACATCTTGGTTTTGTCAAACCACTTAATTCACTGACGGTCCCGAATGAATTTGCCTTTGCCGAGGATGTTACCGTAACGTACCACCGATTTCCTGTTCTTCGAATTACTGCCCAATGTCACGTCTACGTCTGCCGCTTAATCTCCGCTAGAACATCGGCTACCGCCGTTTCCTCTATGATCCACATTGCTGTCTTCCTGTCCCTTGACGTAACGCCTGTCTTTTTTGTTCCATATATATATATATATATATATATATATATATATATATATGTCGTTGCGAGGTTTCCTGCAGCTTCTGCTTAAGTTTTTTATTATGCGTATGTTACAGTCGAACAAGATAATACTGATCTAATGCATTTCTACTCTTTCATGTAAATTTTCCTTTCAGTGAGAATGATCTGCCAAGCATGGCTTCCATGTAGATGCAATCTGTGCTTGAGTATTCGGCAGGTCTGCACAGAACGCAGAAGCTTTAATGCAGATTCAATTAACACCTAGCACAGCAATTCCGGACAAATTCACCTCGGCTGCGGGATTTCTGCAAGTTGACCTCGGCAAAATACCCTTGCGTCTTATGGTTATCTGTAGTGGCCGAGTATTATTTGTACGCTTTAAGTATTCTATCGGGCGCCGTTTTTAAAGATCCCGATAAACATTTTGCGTCACTGTTAGGCGAAAACTTTGTCTGCACTAACTTTCAATTTTACTATTCTGGTTAACTTTTCAAGAAAGCTTGTAAACCGAAATAACAAGCTTTGCGAATGTCAGTCACAAGAACTTTATTCGTATTTGTTTTAAATGCAACGATAATCACTCAAGTTGGCTTACTGTTTCCCTAATAAGCACATTATTGCGTTTTATATATATTTTAATGGGACATTGAGGTTCGGCCCCGCACTAATTAAACCTTTCTGTTCGAAAGGAAGGCGCGTAATCCACGGAACAAGGCGTACCCGCATCATCTGGGAGTCTCTGTCGTACGCTTCGCAGAACGAGCTTCCCATCTTGGCAGTGGTGGCCCGGCTGACGCTGCTGCATGCCTCGGTTTGCACTCCCGACGACCGGCGGCTCATCTGCGTATACGGGCAGAACACTTGTGATAACATGTAATTGAGGACCACTTCAATGTAATCAAAGAAGGCCTTCGCTAGAGCCTTTTATTTCTGCCTATGTTGATCAAAGCATAGCTCGATGCTCAAGTTCGAAAAAAAAAATTTACCAATCTCTACCGAAGCTTTTCGTACGCAGTCCAATGGTCATTTATGTTATCCACGGTTTTGTTACCAAGATGATGAGACGTCGTGTGGAATTCTTAAGCGGGAAGCGCGGGATATTGTTGCCCCACACGCGGAAACGTAACGCTAGCTGTCCAGCAATTTGATAGTGAATTTCAAAAGCAGTTTCGGAGACTCTTCAAAGGCAAGCTCTTTTTTTTTTTTAGCAAAACAGCTTCAATGGCAGAAACTCAGTGTCGGCCATGTGCGGCAACACTAGACGGAGAGCACCTGTGCAGCAGAGATCAGTCTGCGCAGCAGTCGAATGGTGAAATGCTGAGACCGCAGGAATGCAAGAGAACTTCACACGACGTATTAAAACTACTGAGCCAGTTTAGCACGGTCGCCTGCTCCGAATATGGCCCTTGCGTTTTAGACTCGTAGAAATAATACAAAACGCGAACTACAACTGGCAAGTTGCAAGCCCAAAACCTACAGAGCGAAAATTTATTTTACCCGTAACGATAAGAAACGTAGTCGGCTAGGTTTATTCTTCGTCATCACCACACTCATTTGCACCCGCTCACTGTGTTACTTGACGCGGAATCCTTCGCGACGTTCGTCCATAGTGATTCTGCTGACAACAGCGTCCCCATAAAATGGCAATAAAATTTGCCTTCTGTGCAAACGAGTCTGTGTGTAATGCAAACATGCGCCATCAAATCACCTCATGTGACCCCCCGCAACGTTCAGGAGTTAAGGAGGTGCTCACACACGCTTATTTATTTATTTATTTATTTATTTATTTATTTATTTATTTATTTATTTATTTATTTATTTATTTATTTATTTATTTATTTATTTATTTATTTATTTATTTATTTATTTATTTATTAGTTTTTGGAGGTGGGAGGAGGGTATGGGCTTTTTCGTTGACAGTACGAAGAGAAAAAGAGGAAATGTGCTTAGAATTACAGAAAGTTTTCTATTGTTCCTCAAATTTCAATGACCAAGGCACAACGCCAGTAACAGTGCCCAATTCCGACACCTTTACAGAAACCCACGTAGTTATAGGTGGGCACCTAACCTAACCTAACCTAACCTAGATGAATGCTCAGCCTGTCTGACCTGTATTTCGGTGGCAGTGCTCCTGGCACCCGAGCGCATCGGCGGCGGAGTGACGAAGTCGTATGAGTCGCTGGTCGATGATGGCCGCACCAGCACGCTCTGCAAAAATAACAAAAGGCACTTGCAATACAATTGAACGGGAAATGTTTTTATCTAGTAGTATCCCGAGAGGCTCACGTCGTAGGTCGTTCGCCGTTGAGAGGGCAACAATGGGGTAGTAGGACGTGGAAGAGAAAAAAACGCATCTGGCTCCTTGGCACGACAAACAGACTTGGCGAGATCGTACGCATTTAATTACAACAATTTCCTTTTGATCGAGAAAATTTATTATTAATTATGTCTCTTTATTTAGCAGACTTCAGGCCATTACGAGGTTTAAAACGAATGCACATATCATAGTGCAGGGACAATTGGACGCTCCTATTAGGCGGTTGTGCGCAGCGTTAAAGATTTACGAGAACAAATTGGCACAGTCCTCAACCACTGTTAACCTTTTCTTTTGCTTCCTTTTCTGGCATTTTTCGCAGTGACGTATAGGGACCGAAAAGAAAGTGGCGCACTTAAAGGGACCTTGAACCGCCACTCAGTATCGGTGAAATACCATAGTCCAAGCTAGCGTACGCTGCTGTGAACATCTCAGCCAAGTTTTGCTGTCGTACGCAGTGCGTGGAGCTCGCAAGCGGGGCGCGAAGTCACCTTTCTGTCAAACGCTCTCTTTTCAAGCAGAAGCCTGCTCCTCACTCTCTTCTGGACGCTTCATTTCGTAATAAAGCGGATTCTCATACGCGGCTGCTATTGGTAGCTGCCGTCGGCTACCCAGCATAGATACTGCGACCGCCGCGAGGTGCCGCCACGAGTCCACTGGCTAAGCGCACTGCGGCTCGCTGAGGAGAACCGCGTCGTAGGCACTAAAATCGGAAGTCGTGGCGTGTACGTTAACTTTTAAATATAAATTTGAACTGCGCGCCACGGTGACATTTCGAAGGCGGAGCGTTGTGACAACGCCCAACTCTTCCGTAGGCTTCGCAGTGCAAGGCATTGAGAAGGAACAGGAGCAAAGCGGAGGCCGTGTTTGATTGTCAACAACTCCGCTTCTGCTGAACGCATTGAAGTACCTTTTGCGGCAAAGTATTTCTGAAATAGCCTATTTTCACTTCAAATGCATTTCTCCACTTCGGTAAAGAGTGGTTCAGTGTCCCTTTAAGGATGAATATTAAAACAGGCGCACTAGTTTACAGCAGTGCGCCTTCACCTACTTAGGAAACGAAAGTGAAAGTGTTGAGTAGAAACCTACTATGTCCGACAGCTCAGCGAGTTGCTCAGTATCCATTCGTGGCGAAAGAAACAGCGCGAAAATTAGGACAGGACACAAGTCGTTGCTCCCTAATTGTGTCTTGTGCCCATGTCCTAATCTTCGCGCCGTTTTATTTTCCACCATAATTCGTAGAAAAGGCTTCATATGAAATAAATTAGGGTGCTCCAAGGCTCGCAGGTATATTGATGCGAATGCATCAAATGGCCTATTCAGCGAAAAAGACGGCGTCTGTCGTCTGAAGCAGCGAAACGGTATCGAAATTCCCATTGGCTGCGACGCCACGCCACGTGCGTGTTTTACGCACTGGCCTAAACCAGTGCCTCCTAGATAGCAGGCCTGTGCACTCCTGTTTATGACATCATGCTACTTGGACCGAAATTTCCATTGCTAAGCCCACCGTGACGAAAGCGGTGACGAAAGCGGTCACGTCGAAATCACCGCGGTTTAGTCGGGAGCGTCCCCATTAGATTCTATGACAGTCAGGCGAGGTAGCGTGACGTCACGGATCGAAGTGCACCGGCCTTGTGATAGGATGCGTTGGCCAAGCGTCTCAACTCGCTCGCTTGCCCGCGAGGAGCTCATAACTCGAACGACCCCTCAGCGGCGTTCAATTGGGCATTAATGCTTTCGCATTCACAGCTCACAAGAAGTGCGTGTTTTTTTTTTGTTGTTTTTTTTTTTTGTTTTTTTAGGGTGTCTAGGTCCTTAATTTACCACAAAGAAAAAGTGAAATATAGTGGGAAACATCATGTCAGTACTGCTCCAAATCTTGCTTCGTGTCGCTTTCCGTCCACGTCTTGGCAGAAGGCCCTCTGAAATCATTTAAGGAACACTTCCGATATCGCTAAACCGTATGTATACCTGGGGAGTCCACGCATCCCCTGCACAGGCTGTGAGAACTGCGGCCTCCGAGATCACGCGGGTGTCCTGCTCCTCCGAGACCACCGTCGTCCTGCAGGCTGATGGCGCTGGCCTCGTCGACGTTAGCTTGAGCCGGGGAGGAGTGGCGGACCGCCTGCAGGAGCGTGTGACTACTCGTTTGCGACGACACAAACGCGCAGCTGGGCTACTTGGGTAACGCCATGGCGGAGAAACACGACCATTCTCGAAAATATACGAGGTACTCCATCAGGCGCCAAAGGGCCGTGCCCATTAAAAAGTTATAGTAGCGCGTGACACAGACTACCGAAAAACTATAGAGAGATAATCAGCTTTGATAACAATATCTGTTCAGTTGCCTAAGCAGGGGTGAGGCTTAATGGCGGGATTGATAAAAAGATATAGAAGAAAGATAACGTGCGTAACCTCCCGGTCAAACCGGCCTCGCGCACGAACTCCGATAGATAATTTATAGTTCGCCGGGTGTCGGCCCGAGGGGGTGGCGCAGTCGATGCCTCCCATGAGGTAATGTCACTTCCCTTGTGTTTCTTTCTTACTATCGCGATACTGGGGCCACCCTACAATAGGTGCCTGGCTGAGCCTGCTGGACGAGTGCCGATGCTGCACTTTACTGGCGACGACATCGCATTCGGCTCTGTCTCTGCCTCCTCCTTGTTGTTTAGATATGGCCTTTGATAATCTCGCAGTACTTCAGCAGGCGTCGAAATCTTAACACGAGCGCTTGTGGGTCTCGCGATCGCTTGATCGCTCGGAATTTGTTGAAGTGAGCTTACATTGTAGTGCGGCCACCTCTGCTGGAAACGAAGTCGGAAGCCTTAAAGGCATGCTGAAACGATATTTCGCGCCGACTAAAATGATAGTGCAGATAACGAGGAGCCTCCGCGCAAAATTTTACAACCAAAATACGAGTAGATACGACACAATAGGCTCGCAAATATAAACATCTTTATTATCGAAACTAAAAAAAAAAAAAATTGGCTTAACCAAGTGTCGACGCAAAGGAAGACAATGTCGACGCACATGGTTGTTCAAATGATTCGATGATGAAGTTCGTGTTGCTGTTACTTCAAGCAGTAACTACATGTAGTATATTTTATTTAAGACTTGGCAGTCGTTCGGCACAAAGAACACGCACCAGCGCAGCGCATAATAACTCGTTAACACGATCCATATACATCCTGGTTAGAGGACATTTAGAGGACACTGCAATGCTGAGGCCATACGCGGACATTTGGATCACGGTGACGTTGAAATTCAACTCGACATTTTAATCTGCGCGTTGCAGAGAAAACGCGACACGTGAATTCCGGAAACATCGCCTATCTTATCGCATTTGATACCACTTATTCCTTAGTCTCAGGATATACGACAGCCAAGATGACTCATCAGATGCTTAAATTCAATTTACAGGTGGTATTTGAAAGACGCAGATTTGTATGCAAAATGTAGGAGAACGAGGCAACCCAGGACGCGTCATTTTCCTTCATTTATTTCTATATACTACCGCACGACGACTTGTCTTCAACAGTGACAAGGTGGAAACGTTGGGACCAGTATGGGCTCTCGTCTTCTCTTGTTCACGTAGGTTAACGTTGGCGCCGGACAGCTACCACATTAGGCTGCCATAAAGTATGCTACTGTCTTCACTTTGTTTGTTTCTGAGGATTAAGTGTACAAATTCCTCCTGTAAATAAATTCTGCGGTCCTGGTACAAAAGGCGACGGTTCTCGTGAGCATAGTTCGACCACACTGAACATTCATCTGAATATCGAACTAAATTGCTAGCGTTGCTTTAACATTTACTGTTAATTTTTGTAACACGACAGGTCACAATGAAGTGATTAAAGAAGCTGCCCTATTACAGCTTGACATGAAAGATTACTGTAAATGAATTCGTGAGTACTTGACATCAGTGAACAGCGCGGCAACGAATAGAGTGCAATTGTTAAAGGAACATGACCTATATATATATATATATATATATATATATATTGAGGAGCAATATCCAAACGTATCATTGTCATTAGTAATAAGGCTGGCCTTAGGACGACTTGTGTGCCATTGTAAGCATGCTTTAGTCACTCTCCCACTCAGCTCTAGTCACCTGACATGGCCTAATTGTGTGTTCATAAGTAAGAAATTATGAAATAATTTTACCTGGTCTGCAAATGCATTTGCCTATCTTGAATGCGCGGAGAATGGTGCGCATTCTAATTCTACCTTGGTATCCCGGTTTTGTTTTTCTTTTTTTTTTTTGGTTCTTTCTCGTTTTAGCTCTCTCATCAACTTGGCAAAGTGACAGTTCGATTGTGCTCACGTGTGCGAGTATGCTTATATGTGTGTGCCCCATTTTTTATTACACTCGTAAGTTGCAAGTCAGTGCTTGTGCCCATTCGCTTTTTCCGTCTCCCGTCCGCTGTTGCACTGTTTCTTTTTCTCACAGTGGATTACCAACTATAGTCACACACATCGCTAATTATGATAACGTGCATATCATTGAGAAGCAAATAAAAATAAAGAATTACGCAACACCAACAAAGCCTGGAAGTGAAAAAGGCACAGATGCATCACGAAAAATTCAATTTCTAAACACACTGTCAAAACTAACGAGCATAATTGACGGTATCAGAACGTCTGTAAAACGCCATGATAAATTGTTTCAGACAGCGCTGCAAAAGACAACTAAATACTATAGCGCAAAAAAAGCCTTTGTTCTTTTTTTTTGTTGTTGTTGTTGAGCACCCTGAAAATTTTGGCAGCATTCACAGTCGGCTAAATTAACGACGTAGCTTCTTTTTTTTGCTTTTTCATTTTACGCAGAAAGGGAACGAAATGTGACTAAGAAGTTCCAAGGGAAAACAGTGATACCGACACAGAATAGGTAACGGGCAGCTTTTATATTTGTCTTCATGTTTTTAAACATTTACACTGTGCTTGTAGAACATTTGATTTGATATCACGTTGACTGTGGCAGATCAGCTTAATTTTCTATTTGTAATAAATCGAATAAAATATTTTGACCCTCTGATCATATTTTGCCTGTATAGATTGCCCAGAAACTGCCTGCTCTAAATATTTCTAGTGAAACATGTAAAACCAACTTTATTTCCAAGTTTTAATAACTAAAAAACAAAGCGCTTTTATTTTCAGTCCATTCAAAATTTTCAGAACTTTTACATCTTTGTGCTTGGCAGAGGGGCAAGCACTAAGTGCATATTTGGGCTGGCCAGCCAATTGAGGTTGTGCATCAAGGCAATTAGCTTGGTTTGATGAGACTTCAGCTGACTTTTCACGGCGACACCTCGGCTTCTGTCTGGCGACTGTTTCGAGCCAAAACAAGATGATTTTCGCACCTGTAGAGCAGTTGAGTTGCCGCCGGCAGCCATAAATGCGGGCGGCGCATCTGGTGGGCAGCTGACGCCAGGCGAATCGTCGTTGGAAGCCGGAACGTGCAAGCTCTGCAGAAAGCGCGCACTCCTCTCAAGAGGCGTTATTGGCACTAATTGAGGGCATTACCAAAATCGGACAAGTGAACTGATGAAGACGTGAAATTTGGCAGGTCACGCAGTGGCGTAGAGCGAATAAACAGTGCAGCTTTAGTATGGCAAAATGAGCTAGGACTACCAATTGGGCTTGGTCGATTGCATTCAAAATAACAAACAAAACTCTGCACCAAGACGAAGGACAAAAATGGGAGCGCACGCTAGGAGTGTTGTCGCACAACTTCCCTGAACATATGCACGTGCAGAAGCACAAAAGAAAACATATACCACAAAGCAGTGAAAAACGGAAGTAAAATATCAGTGTAAGTAAAAAAAGTCAATGTAAGCATAATCCTTATCGTACATGCTGTTTGTTTTGTTTTTTCTGCACGTGTATGCAATTTGGGTAGATACGAATAAAATTTCAGTTGAGTGACAGCTAGCGCTCGCGCCGTGCACTTTTTTCTTAGTCATTCGTCATAGAACCGAGTTTTGTGTGTTGCCCTGAAGGAAATAAGTGCCATGTGAAGGGAAACACTGTGGAGGATTAGTTCGTGTGAGGAGATCAAGAGATTTATGGTGGAGTGACGTACCTCGAGACACGAGAGTTGTTCAATAAAGATTTGCCCTTACCCACATCGCTATGACCAGCATTAAAGAAATTTCACGCAGTGCTAGGCGTGCTTCTCTAATAGGCCAGAGCAATCTATTCAGCTCTTTCCTAATGCTATTTTTATTTCACCGATCTGAAGACTGAGGAAGGTGGTAGCTTGGAGCAAGTAGACTACAGGGCAGTTAATAACTTTCTGAATCTTAGAACCCCCCATCCCAAAAATTTTTTTGAGATAACGACGGTGTATGGGACAGATTTCCCATCGTATGACATTATTAATCACTGACATTGGCAGTTCAAATGTACACGGAACTTGGTCGAAGCGGCACCGACTCCCGGTCGACCTCATTCAGCCATTGATGCGGACATTGTTATACTAATCTGGAGGCAGTCATTTGAAAAATTGCCGCATAACAACTCAAGAAATAGCTGAAAAGCTCATGATCAGTGTAGGGTCCATAGGAAATATTACTCGGGAACATCTACACGTGCGAATGGCGTCGGCGCGTTGAGTTCCTCGCTTGCTTTCTGCTTTTCACACGGAGGACCGAGTGATCTGCAGCAATGAACTTTCACCAACGGGCCTGAAAAACTAAGGTGACTTTATAACAAGATTGATTACACTGGATGAAACATGGGTTTCTTGTTTTAACTAGCAATTAAATTATAGTCTAAGCAATGGAGGCAAAACCAAAAAACGCACGCGTTCAACGTTCAGATAGTAAGGTGATACTGAGTTTTTTTAGATAAGCAAGAAGTGGTAATGTTAAATTTCCTGCCGAAAGATGCCAATTAACCGGCGTCCTTTACGCCAGCTTGCTGACAAAATTAAGGAATGAGACCAAAATCAGTACGCGCGGCACGCTGTCAAAAGCCGTCCTGCGCTTGCAAGACAATGATCCTGCTCACAACTCGCATCTTGCGCAAATGGAAACATGCTCTTGTGGACATATAATTATTCGCCATTCCTCGTACTGCTCCAACCGCACGCTCTCCTAGTTCCACTCTTTCCATACATGAAGTTACTTTTGAAAAGCAGGCAGTCTTCAACCGATGACACGCCCATCACCGAACTTAAGTCGCGGCTGCAAGGCCAACCTGAGGACTTCTACAAACGTGGTATCAGGAGCTGCGTGACATAGTGTCAGAGGTGCAGTGGCTCTCGGTGGCAGCTATGTAGAAGAGAGGGAAATAAATATGCGAACTTTCACACTCCTCCGCCAACACCTCCTAGATAGCACAAGGCCGGTTCACTTCGATCCGTGACGTCACGCTATCATGGGGATGCTCCCGAGTAAGCTGCGGTGATTTTGACGTCACAGCTGCGGTGATTTGACGTCAGCAGCGCCTCCTAGACAGGCATGCTGTCTAGGAGGCGCTGCCTCCTCCCACAGGAATTGGATCAGGGGATCTCTATTGAACGCCCCTCGTATGGGTAATTGGAGATTGACTGTGCTAGTCACATTACCTCGTGCGCAGCAGCCGAACTCTATATACCCACTCAGCCGCCACGGCGGGTGATGCTAATTTGAAGTTTTCATGGGAGAGGTGCATACAATTATGCTCAAAACTGCATTTAAATATTTAGCCAGGGGCTGCGCCTTGTAACCAGGTCACAGTTACACATTGTGCAATGCAAATGTTTGGGCTAGTTGATGGGTCATCCGCAACTATGCTTACAGCGCAAGGCTTCAGGTGGTCTGTGCCCGGGTCTCTTCTTTCGTTCACATGAATTTTTGCGCTGCAAGCATACGTTTTGTGGCAGGGGCAAACATGAATAATATTTTATTATTTGTTCAAAATGATAGCATTACAAGACATCAAAATAAGAATAGATCGGGTAGCCAGTGACTGTAACAGGACCTTTTTACAGAAATATATACTCAATAAAAAAACGAAATCAAGGAAACAGAACTTGAACACTGATTAAAAGTTCTTTCGAGTAATATCAAAGCAAAGAAAATACCACTAATACAGAAAAATTATGACTACTGACAGAAGGATGAATACCAGAAGCGAAAATCTATGAACATCTTAAGAATACATATGCATTAGGTGCAAAACCAAGCAGGCAAGCACGCGTTTTATATAAAACGCGAAATATAACTACAGACACGAAAGAATTAAACAGAAGCAAGAAACACACTCAGGCTGATAAAGGAGGAGTATAGGTAGTGATGAGATAGCTCTCAATTTCTTTAATATATGCAATGATTGAGAAGATTTCATGAACAATGGTATGGTATACTCCGAAACGAGATAGCTGAAAAATTGACCGTTTGGTTATAGTAATTGCTTCGAACCTGTGGGAAGATGAAGTTTTGTTAAGAAACCTAGTAATGTTTTTATTTTCTATACATAGGCCATGCTGGAATGCAGAAAAAAATAGATTCTGAGTTATAACTTTTAAATGAAACGTTAAATTTTGTCAATTCATTAGCAGAGAGTATATTTGCCATTAGTGAGCAACAATGGAATCGCGGTCGTATTATGAAGGCTAAATGTAAATATTCTAATTCCATGATTTTATAGCATGTGAAGTGACGTAAGATGAGCATTCCAATCCCAAACAAGTTATGCAGTAACTTATACGAGCATGAATAAACACATAATATAAAGACATAAGCGCGAAATTTTTTGACTGAAATACGGACGAGCTCTGGTAAGTACGCCAATGACATATGCAGCTCTCTTTTTAATGTTAGAGATGTAATTAGTAAACCCGTTTAGAATAGAGCTCGACACTTAAAAACGAGTCGAGTAATGACTTTTTTACTAAAACCCACTTCGACCAAAAAAACATTTTTAAGTCTTATCTCTAGTACGTACGGGGTGCGTATTACGTCCTTAAGTAGTGCCCAGTCTGCTTACACTGAATCTTCTTCTATTCTCACTTTAACTACCATAATACGTTGTCGGAAAAGATTTTCTGCGCCTAATAAACCACGGCTACCACCACATCTGCTCAAGTCGCAACATACAAAAAAAAATTGCAAGAAAATAACTAAAAGACAGCTATTTAATCAACGAATGCAAGTGCTATAAGAAATACTACAACACTCTCAGCAATGTTCTACAAACCACGAAAGAAGATTATTATGAAAATGAAATTATTTGTACAGGTTCAGACAGTAACAAGCAATGGCGATTAGTCAATTCCTTTTTGAATAAACCAGTGCACCCTCCCATAACTAATATTTTGTTTAACAATATTACTCTGTTTAGACTGAAGTAATATTGCTAACGCCTTCAGCACCTTTTCCACACCTCAAGTTATTCCTTCATCAGAATCGTCTTTCTAGCTCGTCGTTTGATTCATTTTTTTCTTTATTCCACAACTACCACCGAAGTGGTCAATGTTATTCTCAGTGTCAATATAACCAGTTCTTGTATCGATAACGTTCATGCTAGTTGTATCAAACCCATAGTCAATCTTATAGCGGCGCCATTATCCCACATTGCGAATCTCATTTTTGAAACAGGTACCTTCCGGGTAAAACTAAAGCACAGTAAGATTGTTTCGATATTGAAAAAAGGCGATCAATTGATATAAGTAATTAAAGGCAAAATACCGTTCTTCACTTCTTCAGTAAAGTATTTGAAAAATGAATTCAAGTAAGGCTGCCTAGTTACCTTCGTAAGTTTAACTTACTACACCCAAATAGTTTGGCTTTCGACTAGGATTCTCTGCTAATTTAGCACCCATAACTTTTACTAAAAAATGCAAACTAGAAATGAATTAAGGCAATTACGCTGGCTCTACTTTTGTTGACTTCACCAAAGCATTTGACACAATTTGCCATAATATTCATTTTGAAAAACTGAGTCATACGATATCACTAGAATCTCTCTTAAATTATTTCAAAGCTACCTCCACAATCCTAAACAAACTATCAGCTTAACAGGAGTCTTATCAGATACGAAGTCGCTAATATAGGTGTCCATCAACGCTCTATTCTTGGTCCTATTCTATTTTGAATTGATTCGATTTGGAGTTGATTGGATTTAATCGTCCCAGGATTGCAGAGAGCACTCACCAAATGTGTGTCCGAGCACACCGATTCGGGGGGCGTGGCGGCCACCACGACCGCGGCCGGCATGTCCCAACCCAACGCCACCGTGTGGCGAACCGACTCCTCGTAGTCCTCTGGGCAGCACAGCGAAGCGCTGCTCGACCCTGCAGCGGCAAGCGATGTGCGTCTGCCTGCACGAGCGATATCACCCCAAAAAAAACTTCACTTTTCATCGTAAAAACACTACCTTTATAGTCACCGGAAGTCAACAACAGCCGTCCGATCTCCGAATAACCGAACACAAACCGAGAGGACGCACGTTGCTCGCCAGTGACGCCGATATGTTCTGTGCCAATACCTTGCCGTGAACGCGAAAGGTGATCATTATGCAGAAGCACATGCGGAATGCAATGTGTACATTTCACTATGATATGAAACAGATAACACTTTCACGATTATGCCTGTACTTCTGAATACGGGGTATACCGACGATGGTCTTTTAATGCGAAGCATTCTTTAGCTAAGACCACCTCGGATTTTTCGGGTAGTCGGTCGTTGGAATAGCCTCCGCACAGCAGGTGGTTGTCTTGCGAGCAGCTGTTTCGCACCTGACGTATACACTTTCTCTACTATGCACTAAAGAGCGTGTGTACTTTAGCGTTGCGCGTTCTACGCCAGGTGGCGTTATTTAATGCCAAGCATGCTTTGCCTCTTACCAGACGCTTTGAAGTCGGTCGGTAGGTAGGTTCTTCTCTCGGCAGGCTTTAGATTCGTTCAACAAAATAATTACGCGTCCCGATTGTGGCCTTTGAACCCGGTGCCACCCAGCGCTTCAGCCGGATGCTTTGCCCATAATTCCAGTATGTGCCAAAATCTGTAACAGTTAGGCGGTACTGCACAGCGAGGCATTGCGAGTGTCTGGTCGTATTGTTCTATGCGGCTACGTATTTCTTTTTCTCATTTCGTGCACTTAGGAAATATTTTGCAAGTTCAATTCAAGAGGAAACTCAATATGCCTCTATGAGCTCAATATACTAGTACTATTTCTCAGAGAGCGCTTGGTACATTGGTGTGACGCGAGTTGTCAGCGCCTTTTAGAGTGCAACGCGTGCATTCAGTACAGCGCTGAAACGAAAACAAACTCCTCAGGGTGGATCGCCTGTGCCCGTCGTGTTTCGTTTCGTTGTTTTGACCACGGAAGTGAGACATAGAAGTGTGTCGACTCGCCTAACATGGCGGTCCTATATTCTCTTGATTTTTGCTTCGTATACAGCGGCACGAAAGTGCCGTTAAGTTTAAATGGACACTTAAGTGAAACATCAACTATGTTTTTTTCAACTATATTCTTTCAAAGTTCAATTTTTGATAACTTCGCGGTAGGAAGTTGATTGCTAGAAAAGACAATAAACGCTCACCTTTCGCGTTCAAATTTCGAGCTGGAACTCCTGCGCCGGTACGTCGACAGAACAGCATGGATTTCGTCATTTTTTTTTCAATTTAGGCCCTTGTGGCACCACCAAAAGTTCTCGAAACTTTCCAACTTGTAGTTTCGGCCTCTTTAGAATACAAAAGTCCCACTTTTCCGATAAAACATGAACTATAGGCACGACCAGACGCTGCAGTCATTTATGTCGTCACAGCAAGCTCATCGTGCGGGAATATTAAGACAGTGATAAGAGGGACAGAAGATAGCGCAGAGAAAGAGGAAGAAAGAGCACATTACAAAGGCGCGAACAAGAGAGTGCGACGCATTGCTAAGCCATCAATTTGACGGACGCATAAACTTCATCGAGAGATAGGCAAGTCGGTGCTCCTGCATATCTTTCTCCTTGACTTCGAGACACGTGCATTTCTCGCATTGTTATAGATTGAATCGCCACCGCGCACCTGCGCTTGCAGAAACGGCACCACCGCCGTCGTCTGCCGACTCCTCCTCGGCCACCGGTTCGAGCGGGTCTTCACGGCGAGATGTCTGCGACAGCGCCGATAGTTCGCGCGGACGCTCCGATGACTGCAGGGTCACGTCCCGGCGACGCTCAGGCACCGTGCTCGCTCTAGCCGGCTCACTCACTGCTGAAACGGTGCGACCGAGAGAAAGTCTAGCGCTACGCTTATTTCAAGAAATATATGCATTACAGAGATGCACCACACGAGCGTACAAATAATTTTTCTTTCATACGTATTGGCGTAACCCACGCTGGGTTAAAAAGCTTTGGAGCATTTTAGGGGCGCTGGTGGTCAGTGGTGGCATGTGTTTTCTGTGAACAAGGCTTCCGTACGGAAGCCGAAACCTCTTAAATGCGTTTCAACCTATCCATCGTGGTCGGCGGTTGCACTATGTCCTTTCGTTCTACCTGAAAATGCCACGTGACCACACTAAGCCAATCACGCACGGGCGATGGAGGGAGCGCGCGAGCATCAGGACGACGGCGGCCATATGAAAGAATGGCGCTACCTTGAAACTTGTTTAATTTAGGGACCTTAATTTCGAGTCGAGGTGGAGTGTTGAGTGTATACGAACGTTCTATAATACGGGGGTTAGCTTTGTCTCCATACGTAGGCATCTTGAATGAGGGATCAGAAGAGGCTGAGAATGGCGAACACACCGTGCAGGTCTGATACGGGCGTTCGAGCTGCCGACGACACGACAGAGTGACCGGTCTGCGTGACGGGCGTCGGGTTCGACGGTGACACGGTGCTGTTGGCGTCGTCAGTTTCGCACGGGCCGGCTTTACCCTGCACCAAACGCATCCCGTACAGAAAATGTTTTCACGAAAGTTTCAAGAAACGTTATGCCAAGACGCTTTGCCGCACGTTTCGGAGATTGACTGCTACTTCCATGCCTGTACCACAAACTAAACATGCTTTGAGCAGTGACCGTAGTTTGGATTCTTCGCTGTGACGTGTGGCCTAAGGAGAGTAAGTGACATTGTTTGGTATGGTGACAAGTTAACACTGCAAAAACGCACGCGAACACAAGGAGGGGGGGGGGGGGGGGGGGGGGAGAACGAAAACAAGCGCTGAGTTCAAATTAAGCTTGCAAAAGCGCGCTATGAATAGGGCACAGGCATTAAATGAACAAGTAAAATAAACACGGCGCTACTTTCAACAAACGTTTATGGAAAGACCTGCAGAATACATACCGAGGAAATAAAAAGCAAGATATCAAGTAGCCACCACAACAGGCAATCGTGTCTTCATGTGGTGCCTCTCCTCCCCCCCCCCCCCCCCCCCCCCCGCGTCTGCGAGGTACCAGAGCTTCTGACGCGATCAGGAATGGACGCAGTGCTGATAAAGTCTTCTTCAAAATGAATTCCGACTGCTTCGATGATTTCTCGCGTGCACTGACCCCGTTACAGCTGGCCCTAATGCAAGGTGTATTCGTTAGCTGTATACAGCTAGCCTGTCTATCCTACTTCTTATTGTTAAATATTTAGTGAACGGCGATTAAGCGACTGATCAGCGGACATCGCTCAAGTTCTGATTGCTGCAATAGCGAATAAAGAGGAATGTGGTTGATACGATTCTGCGTAATACGTTTTTCGGGATAATACGTTTTTTTCCCCAGTCAGTGTCACAGGAGCAATGTATTTCGGATAATACGTTTTGGGATGGTATGCTTTATTTTCCGATTCCCGTGAAGATCGTACCAACGAGATTCCACTGTAATCCTCAGCAGAAATTTCCCTGATGCACTTCTGTACTAGCCCAGCGTTATCGCAACGGTTTTGTATTCACCTTCGCTGAAACTTCTGGCACAAGGGAGTGGATAAAATGAAACGAATTATCAGGACTGAACCAGATTAGAAAGATTAATTTTCAAAGTGTCCGACCAGATGCATGGGCGTGCCAGTTAACTTTTTGAGGAAAACGCTGTTTTATGCATTGAAGCACAAAAGTTACCTGGAACGCCATGCATTTTGTCGGGCACTTTGAAAATTAATATCTCGAAACTGGTTCAGTCCTGAGAATTCCTTCCAAGTGGATACGCCTTGCGAGCTCAGCGGCAATAATTCGTAGATTGAAAGATGTGCCATAAAACAAATAATTAAAAAGTTAATCAGCGTGATTATGTTAAATATTCAGTTAGGCCATTTTGATTTCTCGTGGAGGCAATGGCCGCCTCATCGAGTAGTTTAGATCAAGGATTATAACTGTGCTATCTGCCACAGACAGTTTTTGATAATTTGGTGCAGCTAAAATGAAACACCCTGTACAGCAGTGCGCCGTTGTTTTGGCCCTTCGCTTCGAGCTCGTCTGCTGTGACCTACAGGGGGTGAACATGGACGCCACTGCTTTTCCTCTCGCCCACCTCGGCCCATTGGCGGCGCTTCTGTCGCAGCCGGAGCATGGCCTTCAGGCGCAGCCGGTCTTTCAGCTCGCGCATGAACGAGTCGTCCAAGCTGGACGCCGTCCTGCTCCTCCTCGGCGCGTCGCCCAGCAGCACCTGACAGTCGCTGTTTGCAGTCAAAGAGGTCAACGAATGAATGAATGAATGAAATAATCAATTATTTATTAATTAATCAAATGTTTATTAAGGATAATTATTTCCAAATAAGATTACATACAGACAGGACCCCAGAACTCCTCTTGAAGTTGTGTTAGGAGTTCGTAGATTAAGAGAAGAAATATTAGGATATTACTACAGTCGAGCCGGGATATATCGAATCTGAAGGGGATCACAATGAAGTTCGATATATAGGTAATTTGATATATAAAATAAAAAGTTCAGAGCCCTTCCACAGCTGTGAAGATGGAAGCCAGCGAAGCTGTGACTATGGTGGGTCTGCTGTAGTGAATATTGCTATAGTGAATTCATATATTACCATTATTGATTATATTGAGCGTTTTCAGTATTTTCGCCAAAGAGCAAGGACACCGGCGTCTTGTTTTCGCCCGGCGCGATGACCGAGTAGTGCTTTTGCGGCGCCAAGTCCGCCCCATTGCCATAGACTAGCGTATGATCTACAGTGTTCACAGCCGCGGCACACTGCACGGCAGCCTCAGGATCCTGTGAGGTCTCTCCCGCTCCTGCTCTCGGCGGCTCATACCCACATATCCAACGCGGCTATGAGTCGAACGTGATTTCTTTCTTACCTTCCTTCTTTCTTCCTTTCTCTCTTTCTTTACTTCCTTCCTTCCTTCCTCCTTCCTTCTTCTTTCTCTCTTTCTTGTCCCTGGCTCTTACCCGCATCTCCCTGGCTCATACCCGCAAATTCAATGCGGGTATGCGCCACACGTGATTTCATTATCGTTAATCGTGACGTAACTGACGAGCATGTGATTTTATCGATGTCATGACCTGTCAGTCATGTTAGCCATCCGTTTTGACACCCGGGCAAAGGCACAACTGGCGGGAAACCGCCGCGCACATGGAGCCGAAAAAGTGATGATGATAGTTTTTAGGGGAGAAGCTCCTTAGGGTGTGGGTCGTTCCCTCCTCTGTAGTAGTAGTAGTAGTAGTAGTAGTAGTAGTAGTAGTAGTAGTAGTAGTAGTAGTAGTAGTATGTAGCCACCTCTAGTTTATGAATTGCTCAATAGATGGCGTTGTGTGTCCGTACGTGAAAGAGACGCCGCATGTAGTTTTATGAAGTGTTCACTAGAAGTCCGTAGCTCTGGTTGGCATGGAGACCGGTATGCATGTATGTATACGCATATATACATATATATGTATATGTATAGTATAACCGGAAGCCGACTTCCGCTTCCACTTCCGGTTCCGTTTACGTTTCCACTTCAATTTCCGCTTACGGTTGCGGAAGCCAGCTTCCTGCTTCCGGAGAACGCTTCCGGCGTTTTTCTTCTGGGCTGCGGTGCACAAGGGCGTTCGTTCCCGGCGCGCGCTCTCTTTCTCTCTCGTTCCCGACGCGCGCTCTCTTTATCTCTCGTCCGTAGCTGTGGTTTACCCGAATGATCCCCCGGTGCTTCGCCCACTCATCATCATTCACTTCGTGGATATGCTGTGATTTTTTTTTTCTACACGCGGACAGGATCCTGGGGGAACTAGCCCTTAACAGCTCCACTGTAAAATTTGATACAGAAATTTTCAAGAGAATTTTACTGCTGCTCGTTATAGACAATAATTCATTATATGTGGGTTCGCTATACCCGCTTTCGACTGTATAATGACCACCCAAAGTGGGTATTTAAGTAAAACTGTAATTAAAAGCAGAACAAATTAAGAAATACGTGTAACAGAAGACAGGAAGTAAACAATCACAACGAACGCTATAACGCTCTGGTAAATTGATAACAAGGCACGTGAAGCAATCAGGAGAACCTTTAAAAAATATCAGGATATTACAAATGATCACACGAAGCAGGTACATAAATAAAACGCTAATTTACAGCAGAAGATATTAAAAAGCACGTATCATGAAAAACAGCAAAAAAGCAATAGCAACTAAAGCTCTAACTTTAGCAAGTTGCAAAAGTACATGTAAAGCAATCTGGGAGATAAACAATTTGAAAACAAATTTACTACCACACCGAATGTTATCCAATTTTGCCAGCTTGCTATGGGACGTGTACGGTTTAGCTTGCAATGCATATTTCAAGCTAAAGCTCAGAAACTCGGTGCCATGGCCTCTTTAGCTGCGTGGGGAAAAGAAAACTACTTCGAAGAGCCATATCCTCCCTCCCTCACTACTCTGATGTTGGATGGTACATGATGCTATAGAATCTTTGATAACTTCGCACGCCATGCGGTGATTTGTGAGGCGACGACACGTCCACGCTTCTCTGTAATCTGTGTAGGCCTGCTGTCTTATGACGCGCATAAGGTGCTACAGCAAGAATGGACTCTCTCACCCGAATGATTAGACGCATTTAGTTCAGAGCGTCGTTGGAGGAGTCCCTTGCTTTGCGGAAGATTGTGTCACGAGTGCGCATGCCCAGAACTATAGCGGTCAGGCACTGTACTTCTCGTGTGCGTGCACGTTCTACGTCGAATATAATCAGTGCACCGCTTCAACCAACTTTGAAAACAGATAGTTAACCTTGCGAAAAGGATATTCAACGGTGTATCACATCCATGTCATCGATCGGGTTATCGAAAAGTCTGCGAAATATAACCGAACTCTCAGTATGGCCTTCATAGATTGCGAGAAGACGTTCGATTGAGTAGAGGTATCTGCAGTCTATGAGGCATTGCGTAGTCAAAGAGCAGGGGAAGAGTACGTGAATATCTCAGAAAAAAAACCTCCGCAGATCCCACTGGTACCTCAATTCTTCACAAAGGTAAGAGTACCCGTTAAGAAAGGTGCCGGGAAAGGAGACACAATCTCTCCAATGCTATTAACTGCATGCGCAGAAGTATTCAATCTGTTTGCGTGAAAAGAAATAGGCATGAGAATCAATATTGCAGTAAGGAGCGGTTGACAGCACTGCCCGGTTCAACAACGCTCAAGATGGCTTTGAGGACAAATAAATGAACACCTTTACCGGCAAAGTGTGCCAGTAAGTTGGAAAACTAATATGCAGAAGAGTAAAGTTCAATAACAGTTCAGCAACCTTCGGCTTGCAGATGACATTGTCCTATTCACCAACAATGTGAGAGAGAGAGAGAAATACGTTTATTAAATCATAAAAAATAGAAAATTGTACATGTATGAAAAGGCAACCCCAGTGGTTCTTCCAGTGAGGTGCCTAGATTAAGTTAATGGTTTCGCTTCTTATAAGGTAGGTGAGCAAGCTGTCATATATAGCTTTGCGGTGTTGAGGGGTCCCTCTAGGAAGGGATCCAGTCATTGAGTCACCAACAATGTGGACGAATTACAACAAATGATTGAAAGAAGAATGGGAACCGAGGGGCCCGATTTTATTAGTCATAACCACGTAAAGCCAACAGACAACGAAGCCAAGGAAAGCATCGGGGAAATTAAGTGTAGTTGAAATTGGAATGTAGAAAATAATGAAGAAAAGGACAAATTATTGAGGACCTTAATCGACAAAGTGTAAGAGTGGGGTTGAAGATTAATATGCAGAAGACAAATATAATGCTCAATAGCCTGGCAAGGGAACAAAAATTCAGGATCGCCAGTCAGCCTCTAGAGTCCGGAGTATGTTTATTTAGGTCAATTACTCACAGGGGAGCGTGATCATGAGAAGGAAATATTCAGAAGAATAAAATTGGGTTGGAGTGAATACGGCAGGCATTACCAAATCCTGACTGGGAGCTTACCACTATCGTTGAAAAGAAAGGTGTACAATCATTGCATTCTAGCGGTGCTGACATATTGGGTAGAAACTTGGAGGCTAACAAAGAAGCTCGAGAGCAAGTTAAGGACCGCACAAAGAGCGATGGAACGAAACATCTGCCTAACCTTAAGAGACAGAAGAGAGCGGTGTGGATCAGAGAGCAAACTGGAATAGCCGATATTCTAATTGACATTAAGCGGAAGAAATGGAGCTGGGCAGGCCATGTAATGCGTAACGGTGGATAACCGGTGGACCATTAGAGTTACAGAATGGGTACCAAGAGAAGGGAAGCGCAGTCGAGGACGGCAGAAAACTAGGTGGGGTATTGAAGTTAGGAAATTTGCAGGCGCAAGTTGGAATCAGCTAGCGCAAGACAGGAGTAATTAGAGATCGCAGGGAGAGGCCTTCGTCCTGCAGCGGACATAAATATAGGCTGATTATGATGATAATTAAAGTTCAATAACCGGGCAAGAGATCAAAACTTTGTGATTGGTAGTCGACACATAGAAGATGCACCACATTTATAAAAGTCATGTAGTCACAGGGGAAGCAGATCATTAGAACCACGTTTCCATACGACTAAATATGGGTGGTAGTGCTTATGGAAGGCACTTCCAAGCCATGACGGGCAGCTTATGACCAGCACCGACTTATAGAGCTGAAGTTGCAGGATAACAAGACATGCTCAGAAGAAGCTAAATACCGCGCCACGAGTGATAAAACGGAATATGGTAGACTTAACAGACAGGAAGATATCGGTATGGATTAGAGAGCAGACAGGTGAAACTTGTTTTCTAGTTGACATTACGAGGAAGAAATGTAGTTGGACGGGCTATGTAATTCTTATGTCAGATAGCCGGTGGTCCAGAAGAATTACATAATGGGTGCCAGGGAAAGGCGGTTGTGATGGCGGATGTTAGGTGGTGTGGCGAGACAAGGAAGTTTGCAGACATATGTTGGAGTCGGCCTGACGTAAGATACGGAGTACACCGGTATCACAAGGAGAGACCTTCATCCTGCAGTGAACATAAATTAGGCTGATGATGACGATGATGGTGGTGGTGGTGGTGGTGGTAATCTATGTGGTGCAGACAGTTGCTCACCGTACTGAGACGCTCACGCCGTCGCTGGGGCCCCCTGCCAACCAGGGCGGGACGGGGAACTGAAGTCGGCATGCCATCGACGTATGCGCAGGACGCATGCGGGCAGCCCGGGCTCGGCGGGCTCATCGCTGCCACGCTCGGTTTATCCTGTGGCGTCAAGCTTCTGCAACGTGGTTCGACAATTTCACTCCCATGAATGCGCGCCACTTTGGTGCGCTGTCGTGAGGGGCAGAGCGCTACATGTGCAGGCGCTGTGTATGAGGCAGATGGGACGATAGACTTGTTTATTCTTATTAAGGAAAACAATCAGTTGAAGTACTCTTTGGCATGGGAAGTTTAGAAGCATTATGTCTATACATGTTTGCCCATGTTTGTGGCATGTGACCAACCTGCAAAGTCTCGAGGTGTTAGTACAGCAATATGTACAAATAAATAAATAAACTATTAATTATTATCGAGGGAAAAGAAAGGTTGGGTATACTTTCAATTCCAATACATTTCGTTTCTATATAGCCATAGCCCGGATCGCTACACAATATTCAGGTGTGAGTGAATGAAACGTCCCCTGCAGTCTCTTACGCAATGTCAGATCGTTGTAATGTATGGGCGTCAGTGGTTATCAGCGAGTTCTAAAAGCTCTCTAGTGCCAAGCCTTGAGTTGTTCTGATTGACCATTTCCAGATGGCAACTATCCCGAAACATGGGAACGGTATGAGGCGACCACATTCCTCGCCCCCTCCTTTGGACGCTACTGACTGAAGGGCAAGACTCACTCACCCACGACCGCTTGCCAGTGACTGCGGTGAAGGGGCCGACTGTGGTGAAGGGGCCGACTGTGGTGATGGGACCGACCGGCCACCGCTCGTGGGGGCGGCGCTGGCAGGTCGCGACGACGATGACGGCCCGACTGGAGACCAGTCACCAGCTGGAAACTGCCGGTCTTCCTCTGACAGAGGCCTCGCCACGTCTGGTGGAGCAGGTGCCGACGAAACAATTGGTGAATACTCCCATTCGACTGATGGCACGGTGATTACGATTACCACATACCAATGAAATCTTGGAATCTCAGTTAAACTCAGCGTTTCTTAAAAGAAAATGAAAGACGAAGAGACGATGCATGATATGATGCATCGTTATCCACAAGTCTTCCTACTACACCAGTGATCACGCTCGTTCTATGCAGTTAGTAGAATTTGATTCCCTCTACATTTTATACGTGTTACAATAACTTCATTTACACTTTTCGTTGATGTTAACCGTTTGCAAATTTACATATACAATGTTACTTGCAGATTTGTTTGTGTTTGCTTTGTTCGTGTACTCTCACTCGATGTAACGAGCTGCCTCGGTACTTTAACGTGGCCGACAGTCCACCTGCAGTAAATTTTTAAAATTGCGAGCGCATATTTCGCATGTGGTGAGGCACCGTTGAAGTTGATAGAGCATGCGGAGGTAGGTTTATTTATTTATTCCTCAACTTGGGGTTTATTTAACAAATCTTTGTTTATTCCCCGAAGAAAATACACTGTCACAGACACGTTTACGCTGCCGTTTGGAGGGAGCAATGGACAAGTGTATCGGTAGCTCCAAAAGCTTCAGAAAATTATCTTAGGCAGGCTCTCTCTTTTTGTCTTTTTTGGTGGGGTAGTCACGGCGACACAGGAAAATATATAACGGGCTCCGCTTGAAAACAGTGTAGCAAGGTGTGTTCACGAGCGCTATTGCTGCAGTCGCCGCTTCCGCATCATTCTAATGTGACAACCGGAAGACACTGCAAGTCATGCGAAAGGAGCCCAATGACAGCAACGGCCATTCCTCGAAGACATTATTTTTTCCATTTCATTTCATTTATCAACTCTCAGGGCTGTATAGACGTTGCAGAAGGGAGTGGAAATAAAACAAAATAAATAAGACTAACAAATCAGCATATAGCCACAGACAGCAGACTTGAACGCGTCATGATCAGTGATGCTGACAACGGAGGCAGGAAGGCGATTCCCATCGTGACTTGTTTTAGGAATGAAAGCTTCGCAGTACACACGTTGCTCTTACACTGTGGCGCCCCGACCTTCATTTGATGATCAGTAAGAAATGACATGTGGCTCGGAGGTGAAAAAAGAGACATTGTCGAATGGCTATTAGCGTTATATATAGAGGAGGCATAGACGGATAATACGACGTCTAGTAATAGGAGCGATAGGTCAAATTCTTTGTTTCATGCGAGAAAGACTAGCTAAGCTAGAGTAATTAGGAAGGGTAAATTTAGCAGAACGGTTTCGGACAGGTTCTGAAGCTTGTGTCAGCGAGCTGGTGTAAGGGTCCCATATGGCTGAAGCGTACTCGAGCTTAGAACGAACGAGTGTTTTATTTAGTAAAGCTTTATTGAGACGGGAGCAATGTAGAAATCCCCACGAATAAAACCAAGAGAACTGTTAGCTTTGCTAACATCATGCTAAATATGCTTATGTCATGAGCGGTTATTACTTATATGAACGCCTAAGTATTTACCGCTGTCGACAAACTCATAGGGATGGGGAGGGGGGGGGGTATCGTTCGGATAGTAACTATGATATGTAGACTCGTTAATTTTACGAAACACCCGCATTGCTTTAGATTTGTTATGGTTTAGTTTTATCAGCCATTTAACGCACCAAGAAAACCTTTATTAAGGTCCGATTGAAGGACGGATATGTCAGACTCTATAGAAGTTGCCTGTGACAGAACACAGTCGTCAGCAAAGAGCTTTATTTTACAGGTAACGGAATCAGGCAGGTCACTAATATAAATAAGAAAAACAATGAGCCCTAGGACAGACCTACGAGGGACACCTGATGTTAGACGAACTGGTTTAGAGTCATGAAACATTCAATCCATTAAAGCAAGTCACAATCAAGTTTAGGTGCACGAAGCTTAAATAAAAGTAGCGGGTGTGAGACGGTGTCAAATGCCTCGGTGAAGTCAAGAAAAATGCAGTCAATTACTGAGGACCTATCTAAAGCGGAGGACCAATCATCAGTGAAGGTTAATAATTGAGTTTCACAAGAATAATGTTTGCGAAAACCATGCTGCTTAAATGTCAAAAAATGTATTAGCTTCCAAAAACTGACAAGGTTGCCGTAGATTATATGGTCAAGTAACTTGCATGGAATAGAAGTTAAGGAAATCGGCGGTTGGTTAAAAGGTTTATGAACATCACCAGACTTGCGGACTAGAATCACCTTCGCAGCCTTCCAGTCGCCCGGCAGCGTTGAACTCTGCAAAGACTGGGCGAAAAGGTATCAGAAAAAAAAATATGGTTGATACCCCTTTCATAGGAATCGATGGAACACGAAAAGTGAAACGTGTGTTCACAGAAGCTGTTGCATGTTTGCTCCGTGAACTCACGGTCCGCTGCAGCTATAGGCGCACGATTTGCGGGTCGGCGACCTCCGTGTTGCAGGTTTGCTTGGCGCGCGACGTCCTCTTGGCGAGTCGCTTCAGCGAAGGTACGAAAATTTTGGTTCGGCTCCGTAGTGTCTTGGGCAGCCAGTTGAGTTGCGACGCGCTCAGCTTCAGGAATGTGAGTGGCAGAGTTCGCAGCATGCGCCGCGAACGCGCGAAGGCGTTCTGCTTTACGATGAAGTGTCTCTTGTCCCACCGAAGCGAGATTCGCCCGTCGACGTCGTGGCCTTTCTGCGCTGCTTAGCGCGGCAGTTTTCTTAGTTGGTTCCATCGCAAGCGAAGCAGTAGGCGGCGCGTAAGCACTGCTGATGCATTTTGAAGCTGCACTCCGTAGGCGACGAGGCGTCACAGGCTAATCGCGCGCGAAAACAAACCATGCCCGGAAACTGCGTCGTCACCTCAGCAGAAGTCCTACAGTGCCTACACAGGCTACTGCGCGTATAGCATATGCCTCCCCCCCCCCCCGCCTCCCGCTTTTCAAAGTGGACGCTGCTGTCTGCACGCGGGAAAATCCAACAAAACGACAGCTGAGGCCAAATTTTCTTTGTGAATGCATTAGCCACGTAAATAATGCTTTTCTTTATTACGTATCCCCTGCTTGGGCAGTGAGTATTGTCTTTCGTGCCTCGCCAAGAAGAGCTGTAGCAGACGACGAACGGGGTGCGCTATGGCATTGTAGAGAAGGCTGGCGCTGGGCACTTCCCGCCATAACAAATTTCACGTTACGCTTCTTCCATCATGCCCCGTGCTTCTTCCAGCCATGCCTCAATTTTTGGGACCAGTTTTTGGGCCTGCCTTATGACATGTAATTGTTGAATTATCAAATACCGGAACTACTAAATCTACATATACGTATGTCCAAAGGCTGTCCACTTTCATTGTGTTATCAACGCTCATCCTAGATATGTTGGGCGAAACGATCTTCAGGAATGTAGTCAGTAGGCCTATTTGGTGACCAATAATTTTAACAGCAGTTGTTCTGTGCGGTATTTCTGCTTTTCTTCTATCTTCTTTTTCTTTTTTTGTCGTGCCTTTGTTTTGTGCTTCATGCGTTAAGAAGACAACGAGAATGTCGAACGTGGAGAGCCATTACAACACCATTACAACACCGCCTTGATATTTTTCTATCGACATGTGTCCCTTCTGACGTTGTCTGTTAATTATATCTTCAGGCTGTCTCAACATAAGACAATAAAACACGCACACGTTCCCTGGCAGACGCAAAAAAGGTAGAGATTTTATGTTTTGAAGAAATGGAGGCCGCTCTTTGGCTGATACATGCCGAAAGTTAGAACTGTGTAGGCTACTTATGTGCTTTGAAAACATTTGCTAAATACCTGCTTTCTCCCAATTATAATGCGTTATACAAGGTATTTAGATGATTTTCCTCGTTTCCTCGGCATACTATGCGAGTCACGGTGTTTATATCTCGTTGAAGTAGGAATCGTGTTCTGTGGAGCAAGCGATAAATGTTTAATCTGTGTGGGTTCACTGCAGCCTTTGTAGAAAGTTACTTATCTAAACGTCCCAAGGTGTTATACTGCCGTTATTCCAAATGTTTCCCAGACTCCTCAAACAAGGGCACGATGTGCGAACTTCAAATCCAGTGAAAATGGGGATAATTTTAGTGTAACGCGCTGCGACGCTTTCACGTACATGCTTTTCACGTACATGTTTTTCACGCTTTCACGTACATGTAAGGTTGCGAATAATTACTGAACCCTCGTTTTTTTCTCCTATTTTGGTTCCTCATACGAGGCTCGCAGTTCGTTTCTCCGGTGTCTTCGGTGAACTAAACAAGGCACCTTCTTCATATTTGGGAAAAATTAGAGCCATAGTATGTGCGATGTGTAGGCAACGTTCCAAATAGGTTGGTTAAATGCGCCTTTTTACAATAGATTACTTATGCAAATGGTCCAGAGCGATATCAGTGTCTTTAACGTGCGACGTAAAACTTATACCGCTGACATAATTACAATGACAGCGGAGGTCACATTTTCCTAACATATGGGAAATGCTACGGCAGGCATTGCCAAATCCTGACTAGGAGCTTACCACTGTCGTTAAAAGAAAAGTGTACAATCATTGCATTCTACCGCTGCTAACATATGGGGCAGAAACTTGGAGGTTAACAAAGAAGCTCGAGAACGAGGTAAGGACCACACAAAGAGAAATGCAACGAAAAATGTTAGGCCTAACGTTAAGAGACAGGAAGAGAGCGGTGCGGATCAGAGAACAAACGGGGATAGCCGACATTGTAGTTGACATTAGGAGGAAAAAATCAGCTATCGCAAGACAGGGGTAATTGGAGATCGCAGGGAGAGGCCTTCGTCCTGCAGTGGGCATAAATATATGATGATGATGATAATTATGATGATGATGAGAATGCGTACGCTCGCGATGTAGGCTTGGCTGAACCAGAGAGAGTTCCGCTCTGGCAAATCCACGCGCCGGTGCGCCCCGCGCCGAATGAGACAGGTGGCTTGTTTGGTTTGGGTCTGGAGAGCTTATATGGTGCCATCGTGCGCGCCGTGAGAGTGAAGGACGAGGGTAAGGATGCGAATCTTGGAGACTAGGGGAACGGGGTGGTTCCCTAGCGTGTGTGAGATGGGAGGGTTGGCGGGGTCGTGCGGCCTGGAGTGGTAGAGAAAAAGTTCTGATTTAGAAGGGGTGCAGGCAAGGCCGCGCGCGAACATAGGAGTCGATGATGTTAATGGCCGACTGTAGGTTGTGCTCCAGGTCGGCATCACTGCCTCGATTGGCCCAGACAATGATGTCGTCAGCATAGAAGCTGAAATATATGTCGGGGACTTGGGCGAGTTGGTGGGGGAGTTGGAGAAGGGCTATGTTGAAGAGGATAGGAGACAGCACGGAGGCGCCTAGACGCGACGCTACGGCAATAGGAGGCCGAGGCTAAGTGACAACGCCGACAAATAAAACCCTGCAGCTCAATAGCGGGAAGCGGATGCCCATCGTAACCGCCTCAAGCTTGTCGCAGTACACGAACGCGAGGCCGACGCAAGGCGACAACGCCGAGAAGACCTTGTAGTTCTGGCCAATGCTGCTCGTGTTCATCGAGTTCTTTCTCCCCATGTGTCGGCACACGTCACTCCACGCGTGTTTACACAGCCAGATAATGTTTACTGCAGTTCATACTGCCACTAAAGCCACAACCCTTACTTCGTGTAATATTCTAACATGTTGCTATCGCATTCATTGTTTCCCCCCTATGGCGAAATTGTGATTTTTAAATTTTAAAGAAATCATAAAAATGTTCAAATGCCGGATTCCAACAGAAGGACATCTAGCACATAAGCCTCATTCTCTAACCATTACGCCACGGACGTTTTTCCCTCATGACGGCGTGCCTCATAGTCGCAACGTAGTTCTGACATGTCAAATCGCGGAAATCAGTTTAAATTTAATGACCGCGTAATGATATGTCAAAATGTGGGCCCACCCGAAGGTAGTGCAGTAAAAAAAAATAAGTTGAGTCCGACGCTCCTCTTACTCCCCCACGCGAGTAGTGACGCAATAAAGCGCGGTGCGCAGGATTTCCGCTCCTATCTCCCTCCCCAATTGGCTCAGGAACACTGTCTTTCACCGACTTCAACTGCAGGCTGAATTGCCTTCCAACTTTTTGTACTGTCGGCGCAGTGCTATGTAGCCTTCTTCCTAGGCATGTGTAACCGCGCGTTACTGTAAATTGTACATTTGCTTATTTTAAATATATGGGTTCACCATAATAAGGCGTTCTTTTTTATGCAACTTCCTCGCCAGTCTTGTCATGTCGTGGGATCTCGAAACCAAATCTTTCTGTTCCTTTTACTGGCGTGTTCGTTAGCAGCATAGAGGAGGTTGCATCTTCACGAGGATGGCCGTGCCGCGAGTGCATTGCTTTATACTTTTTTACTCGTAACCAGTTTCAGCAAAGTGTCATTGATATGGAGTCAACGCTATTGCACATGAGTCGCTTTCTGTGTCTTAAACATCGTTAACGTTGTCACCAATTCGATAGCAATACAGGCGGGCACAACCCCAATAGGGCTGTACCGACTCGTACCTACGAGGCTATCAGCACTCGCTCTGGAATGTGACGCATGTATTATTACCTCAGAGACTTGAGCGGGGAGATCTCGATTCGACATCCGTTGACCATGGTCTCATCATGATGTCGTTGTCATATAAATATTGCTTTTAATGCAAGGTGGGTTGTCATAAGAGAATTTTCAGGTCGTCTCATTTATTAGACGTCTTTTTGTTAATAATGATTGTAATTTTTCATTTCTTTTTTTTAGGTATCTCCTGTATGGCTTCTTCGATATCATTACGCCATCACAACATTCAGCACTCCGTATAATGAATATTTAATGCAAAAGTTTATTTGGCAACGAAGCAAAGGGATTACCGAGTTTGTTCGAAACCAACTCCAATAAATAAAAGCACAACTCAGTCAAGCTGACAGAGCCAACATGTTGACGGTTCTCGGCAGCGTTACTGCCGCACTTTTGTTTAGCAATATCTGTATCACACGGTATCCTTCAAACTGGCCCCGGTGGTTCTGGCGCGAGCGTACGGATGGTGATGCCCTTACACACGGCGACGGTCACGCAGCCCTTCTGAAGCGCGTCGCCGCTGCTGGCGTACCGGGGAGACGCCGGGCTCGGGGACGCTGCTCTCTTTGGTGTGGCCCCCGACGAAGGGCTGCCCGTGTGGTCACTGCCGTCACTTGGGCGCTCTTCCGGCGTTGGCTGCGAGCAGATGTGAGGCTTTTCAGAATAAATTCACCGACGATTACCGATACTCCCAAACGCGAAATTTGAGCACAGCTCTGTACGTGCTTTCATGTCGCGATATATATTGTCTGGCGCGTATAATCTGTCTCGTGCGGCACGTTGCAAACGGAGCGAAGTGTGGCGCGACTGCCTCGCTAATCTGGATATCGCGAGAACCAGGGCGTGGGTGACGCGTGGGCGCGATTCACGGCAACCGCCGCAGACGGACCCCGCCGACGACGAGCGCTACTCTGGCGCCATCTCGTAGCCATCGTCGCCGCACTACGCTTTTCTTCTCACGCTTTCGCCATACCCTCCTCCTCCGTTTTCCTCCTGGCATCTTTCATCCCCCACTGCCCTCCCCGTTCCCTTTTTCATCCTTCGCTGCGCTGGTTCGCTCGGTTACGCCGACGTCGACACTCGCCGCAGGAACGAGCGCCTAAGAGCGTCGCTCTAAAACGAATAAGAAAACGTTCCGGCAGAACCCATCTCACGATTACTGTTGATATTATTGGGATTAGCATTGAAGCAATGTAGCGACGCAACATATTTCCACCGCCCGAAACGTGTCATGTATCAGACGTGTACTGCAGCCAGTCTCCTCTCTCGCCCTTCGCTCTCGATACGCTGCGTCACCTAGTGGCGCGCCCGCGAAGCCCGTGCTCGGCCTCCAAGAGCACCGGTGATTGCTAAAGCTGGGAATTAGTCCTTCGCTGCTCGCGGCCATTCGTGAAGCAAGCGCTAAAGCTTTGGGCTGCTGTGCTTGAGGGACCTGTGTGACGCGGGTTAAATTATGTCCAGCACCAGAAAAATTTTAAAGGATTTTTTTTTCATTGATGACGTGGCGTATAGAGGTTACGTGTAGCGCTCCCACATATTTGATTGAAGAGGCGAGATGCACACCTGTCCTATACGACAAAGTGCCAGTCCCCCGAGAAGGCTAATCGTATCAGAAGAGCCAGAGTGTTGAATAGTACCACACAGGGCCTCGGTTCGTAGAGTTTTCTACAAGCTAGAACTCTGATGCCATACTTGCCAGCTTCTACCGAAGCTGGCAAATATGGCGGTTCAGCTAGCATCGCAACGATGGCCCCTACATAGATTTCCCTAAACTTCGACCTTCTGGCTAAAAATGGCTTTGCGACATTGCTAATTGATCGTTTTCTACAACATATCGTTACGGCAATGGCGTGTATTTACAAATTACTGCTATATACAAGGCTACAACAGCCACAAGCGGCGACAGATGCAAGGCTCTTGCGCGCCTCTGGCCGCTTCGGCGCTTTTGTCGTCATCCTACCGACTGTAGCATCAGACAGTAACGTATCACTGTCTCGTGACCGCTTAGAGCATGAATGAAGGATGTCCTCCATGACGGGGGACAAAAGGTACCGGCCTTGGTCGGTCAGAAGCTATCGAGGAGCACCATGATGCAAGATGATGCCATGACGAAGAAAGTCGGCGACATCCGTAGCGCAGCTTGTTGGGAGGGAGCGGGTAATGGCGTATCGCGTCGCGTAGTCGGTTGCGACGGCGACCCACTCTTAGATGCGAAGCAGCTTATGGTCGGGGCTATGTCACCCCTCTCCCTCCCTCCCTCCATCCGCCGTGCGGCGTCCTCACCCGCACTGCGCGCGCGCACCCTCCTCTCTTTGTCTTAATTATCTCTCCTCTCGGCATTCCTCCTCTCCGACGCTCCTCTCCTCTCCGGATTGCGCAACGAATGGCAACACCTGCGCCTCCGCGCGCGATAATGCGAAGCAGCTTAGGTTAGAGGCGCGACGGTAGGCGCTGCATACTCCGCTGGGGGGCGCCACTGTAGCTCGCGGTATAATGACGCGCGCGCGCGCTCCGCTCCTCCCGCAACGCCGCGATGAGTGCCACGGACAGCGCCAGCGTCAACGCCAGTGTCAGTGAAAAGTTTGGTAGTTACCATGAAAACCAAACGGTAAATATAACGGTAGCTACGTACCTCAACCTAACGGAAACGACGAACTGAAAACTAATGGGAACTTGTGTCGACCCCATGGCTGCTTCGCATACTACTCAGGGTTCCCCTACGGGAAGATGGGGTTTTTTTGCTTGATGTCGAGGTTGGAAAGGGACCAAGAAGATCGAGTCCACCAAGAAATAACAATTCGGTGGGAATGCTGATAGCATGAAGCGGACGGGCAGGTAGCATAGCTGGCCGTTTGCGGCGCTGGCATTGGTCGCAGCTAGCGACCATGGAGCGTTCCACGGAGCTCTTCTGGCCGCTCCACGGAGCGGCCAGAAAAAACGGCGCTTTACGTGATCGTAAGTGCGGGTGAGACCGAGGTGGCCAGCAGTGGGTTCATCGTGAAGCTGGTGGAATACAGCTGATCACAGACGGACAGGCACGACGAGAAGGCGTTCAAGGCCGTCGGGATGCATATTGTGGTGGCAAAAGCCTGTATCTGTAGCCTTTGTTCCTCGACACACACACACATGCACACACACGCGCACAGTCCAGCGCGCGGTAATAGTATAATTTAGATTGAGACGAGTGGTTTTGACGAAAAAGGAAGCGGTATATGAGGCAAAGTGTATGAGCTTACAACATCGTTTGTTGTTGTTGTTGTTGTTGTTGTTGTTGTTGTTGTTGTTGTTGTTGTTGTTGTTGTTGTTGTTGTGGTTGTTGTTTAATGTAGAATTCGCTTTAGAAGAACCACAATACCCGCCGGGCCTGCGAAAATTCTTATTGGCGTGCTTTTTTCAAGCCGACAGCCTGCGGATGCGAACGTAGACGGGCGTGCGATGGTTTTCGTACGTAACGTAACAGAATATTAGAAGGCCTAGGACAGGAGGAGGTTGAGAAGAGGTCAGTGGAACTGGACATAGGCGCTGACCTCAGTGGTATTGCGGTGCAGAGACGAGCTTCTGCAATGTTGCAACACAGCGGTACAACGTATCTCATATTTTCTCGCAGGCAGGATTGCGGCTAACGTCCACGTACGCTAGAAATTTCTCGTTTTATAACCCCTTCATCCACAAGATACGATACGCAATGCAAGTTATGCAGCGAGAATGACTCAACAGTGGTACACAAGTCCAACTATGCACAAAAACGCACAGCACCACGCGGAAGGTCGCGATTAATCCCACCTGCGGCGAGGCAGGAGGGCTGGCAACAAAGGGCAGTCCCCGGATGTAACGCGGCTTTGGCTGCGTCGGTGTCGTCCCCGATTGCGGAATGGTGGCGGTGGACGGTACAACCACCACGTGCGGCTCGGCAGGGACCCAGCTGTCGCGGTACACCCTGTCGGCCACGGAGGAGCACAAAAGAACGTCATTAAGCGCCAGCGTGACGTCACGAAGATGCGGTGGCGCTGAAATCAGTTTCATTGTACGCGAAAGACGTGCGCGCATGGTCTGGCTGGCTTAACAGAATAATTACATTACAATATAGGTATATACTGCTAAGTTACCCTGTAAACTTAAAACTGTGTAAGTATATAATGTAACCTACTGGTTATCTGTAAAGCACACAAACTTCTTAGTGGAATAGCACATGATATTTAATGGCTTGTTAAGTTTTCTTAAATGTCGTTAAGGGATTGGGCCATTTTTGCCCATCTCGGCCCATGCCTACTCGCAGCATGCATGCCTAACTTTAAGCGTTATGTCTTTAATTGCCTCACTGCCTGCATTGTGGGCTGTAGTGTGTGTTTATAGGTTAATTGATGACGCGCCACCCATGAGTGGCAAAATGGACTAATTTCATTACATTTTCGTTTTAATAACCGAAAGACCACGACAGGGGCATCACACAAGTCGTGCGAACAAACATATTTGTTTTACATAAGTGAGGAGTCGGAATACAAGTTAAATCTTAACTACTACCCTCTCCTACCTTATCGTTGCGCGTCGTGTGTTATAAAAGAACTCGAAATGGCTAGTCCCGCAGAAAAAAAAGGTGCTCATTTAAAGTAGTATTTATTTGTCTTACAATGCGTGGGCAGACATTATTTTGCATTTGTCCTCAAAATGCGGTCTTTATATAGTTAATTTTATTCTCCACTAGGTGCCACGACAGTCGGCCTTCGGGTTTTCCTTACGGTGCCCGTTCTGAAACGTGGGGACTATGAGTAGCTTCGCAATTGCTGCGTTTGATAGAGCTCTCTGCTCGCACCAGTCTTCTAAAACGCGTGCCCGTTGAATTGTGCAAGGTACTTTTCAGTCGCTGTCACACTATTTGTGCAACGCTGGCTATCTTAGGTAACGCAGTGTTCCTTATTCGAGCCTACAAAGCGAGCAAACGGGTAGATTCCTTTCTTTCTTTATATGTTCCGCTGGGCTTTTCACGCACACGCAGTCTTTTTTATACCGGGTGATCATTTTTAAGTGTTACGGAATTTTGAAAAATCGCCTGTTGCAGGTCACATAATTCTAGTCCTTGATCTGGATTATTCCGAGAGGCGGACATTACTTACACGAGAAATCGAAACACATATTCAACTAAATAAAAAACCACTAATTAAATCGTTAATTAATGTATGGACGTAATGCAATTTACGAATTGTAGCCAGTTAGCTTGCAAGGCATATCCACTTGGAATGAATTTTCAGAAAGACACCAGTTTGAAGATATGCGTTACCAAAGTCGCCGTAAAGATGCACTGTTCTACTTACTTTTTTAACAAAACGCTCTTTTATGCATTGAAGCACAAAAGTAACAAGAGCGCCTGTGGATTTCGTCCCACGCTTTGGAAATAATATCTCAAAACTGGTGCAATCGCGAAGATTAAGTCCAAGTAGATACGTTTTGCAAGCTCACCGGCCACAATTCGTAAATTACAATATATGTCGTAAAGTATTTGATTAGGAAGTTAATTAGTGAATTTTTGTAATAACTTGAATATTTGTTTCAATTTCTCGTGCTAGTAATATCCGCCTCTTCAAATAATACAGCTAAAGGACAAGAATTATGCTATTTGCCACAGGCGATATTTTTTTTAATTCCGGCAAACTTAAATATGATCACTCAGTGTAACTGACGTCCTTTTCAGGTTCGTATGTACAAATAATAACAATAATACAGTTATTAACATTAATCAACAAATCGCTTTGGTGGTGTCGGCATGTAGCGCATTGGACTCACCGGTGGTAGAGGTAGGCGATCCCCAGCACCGCTGTCAGGGAAAGCATGATGACGGGCGTCACTACAGCAGCCACGTGACCGTATCCGGGAGCTGCGTGAACGTGCGAGCATGCAGGGCCATTCTCACGGACTAATAACCATTTTTGTTCTAGTGTACTACAGTGCTTACAAATGAGCCACCAATGTAATAATAAATTAAGTCTGGTTGACACACAGCAAGTTCGCATCTGCAGGCAAATAATCTTCTGGCGAGAACGGAGCTCGTTCTGACAGAAAATAGCGGTAAAACTGACACAGGAGTTCACATTTTCACGGTAGCTTCCTGTGACATCCCAGATTGTAGCAAAGGTTAGCCATGGATCGCTAATCGTTTTCTGTTAAACGAGGAGCTACACTGAACTAAGTAAGAAAAAAAAAGAATTTAATAGGACAGCTTTTACAAACGTTCACACGCGAGTGGAATTCTAATTCAGCAAAATCAAGCGTTAAGCGTCCCTTTAACCGTTTCGAGGACTTGCTTAAGGAATTTTTGCAAAGCCCCTCACATTATCTAACCCTCTTAAAAGCTTTGCGTGCACGCATCACCCACAAGATATCCTTTCAAAATGTCAGCTTTGTGGCACGCTGAATTCTTTCAGGGAATCGGGCAAACTACCTACGAGCGATACAAAGATACACAAGCAAGCGCGTGATACGTGATTCGCGTGTGATCGGCTCCATGCTTTCGTTGCAGGGACACTAAAGGCAAATATTAAGTAAACCTAAAGCGATAGGCTAGTGTTCGAGAACGTCTAAGACGTCAATATTAACGCGAGCAAAAGCTTTAGTAATAGAGAAATTGAGGTAAATGCAGGACACGATTAGATACTCCCCGGGGCATTCAAGTACTAGTCATATGACGAAAGAATTCCTCATTATATATATATATATATATATATATATATATATATATTGTGACTACTACTCAACCACACGTAATAAAAAGATAATTGTACTCGTATTTCATTATAAGACGAAACAAAGTGCTACTTGTCCAGTTCTGCTTGATTTTTTAGAAAAAAAGAACTCGTTGACATTACCTTTGACAACGTACGTAGCGGGTGGTCGAAAGGTTTCGTTTTCTCCACTCTGCGCCGCCCGCTGTTTCGCGTTTCAGTAGCTTCGTTATCGCGTAGTGCTGCGCTGGTTTTGCTGGCTCGCGAAACTCACACAAAATGCAATTAGCAAAGAATGCCCCATCCATGTGATGTCGCGGGATTCCCGAACGGTCAACGCCACTGGACCGAGAGCAGCTGCCGCGGCGAATCCAACGCTCTGCCTTGGCTCGGTTATTTCTCCATGGCCGCGCGCCGCGCGTTTGGCGTTTTTCGCAGAACACCATAGCGCCGTCTGTCGGGCGCCGTTTTACTCACCGACGACATCAAAGGGCGGTGATGTCGCATGCAACGTCACCGCTCCCCGCTCGGGGCGGGTGATTTGAATTGCACTAAAGACACGTGGACCCTCCAGACGCAATTTTCTCGTAAACGAAGTCTATTCTTAGCACGAAACAAGCATGCACTACCAGATTTCTGGAATGACATTTTCAACAGCCCAAGTCGACTTAGCATTTGCCTTTAGTGTCCCTTTAAACACGTGATCCGGTTTCAAGGTCTTTTCGCAGCGGGTGGGGGTCAACGAGCGAACGGCTGCAGCCAGCGAGACTCACGTGCCAGGCAGCGTCGGTCCTCGGTGAGCACGTATGGCAGCGGGCAGTAGCAGAGGAAGTCGACGCACTGCACGTTCGGGTTGTCCCGGCTGCATTCGGCGTTGCTCACGCACGACTCGTACAGGGACTTGGCTGCACACCCCGTGAAGGACGGCTGTGAGCAAGGTTCATTGCCCTGGTATAAAGCAATTTACAGCGAAGCTGTCTGTGGCTAGGGTTCGATGCATTTTTCGTGCCTCGAATTCCGTCTTGGTCCGTAGGAATTTCGAGATAGCCCTGGTCCTGCTCGGGTTCCTCTGAAGGCGGTTCCAGTACTGCCTATAGTAAGCCGAAATATGTCGCTTTTAGCACCTCCGACTGGTTCTCCTTCCACGCTCCTATTCTGGTTTTGCAGTGATGCGGCGCCTTCTCCAGATCGGAGCCAGAACAATCGGTGGAGAGGAGGCACGTGACCTGAATTCTGTCGGATCAGGGGCGCACCCCCAGCTCGAAAGTCGAGTGCTTCCGAGCGCTCTGACCTGGAGCGCAGTGCTCAGAATGAACCAGGAGAGTGTGTTCCCGGTGCTCAGTTTAGATCAGCCGAAAGTAAGCGTGTCGCCAGAGCGCTCTCAAGCATTCGCAAGGGACCAGTCGAACTTCGTGAGTCGAACGTACCATAAGTGTCGCGTTATCCTGAGAGAAATAAAGGAAAGCGTACATAGCGCTGAGCCAACAGGATGAGGGAGAAATACTTTACGCAGCACCGAAGCACAACTTGCAGCACCACCATTAACGGCTATGGGTGCTCTACTGTTTGCATTTTGCAAGGACATTCTATGACATGCGCTATGGATTGGCGCAGCGATTACTATGTGTTGCTATGGCAACATTTTGCGTAGCTAGACGCAAGGCGGGAAAACAACTTGCGCCGGTGGTAAAGTGGTTTTTGCTTGATGGGTCCCACCTAAAGGCGAATTATCCATGGTCTAACCGGAGGCCATGTTCTTGGCCGATAACTTCTAGGGTACTTTCAGTTTTGCGTGACGGGGTTTTTGGCACGCCGCATCAATAGACAGTTTTAGAATAGCGTGTGTCGCTTTGAGTACGTTAAACGTAAACACCTTTGCGGGACGTTACGGTGCGCGTCCTTTCAAGACTTTTAGTTTACCGTACGATAACGCAAACGTAAAGAAGACATTATAAAACAGGGCGCCATCTGGTGCCTCGTGATAAACATATCCAAGTCAAGACAATTCATTAGCAACCATCCTGTTGTTGCTATGCGTACGCGTCTCTTTAGGCTTATGGATGCCGGAATCGCCGAACTATCTCAGAAATTGGACGCGCCATGCGCTCATAACTAAACTGTACTTATAAAGCAGCGCTGCAAAGTTTAAACATAGGGACGAGAACAGCACAGACGAAGCGCATCTATCAACTGTTTATTAAAACACACAGGGGGTGTTCACTGTGGGCAACAACGCCAAGCGCAAAGAGAAACCCGTACCTAACGTTTCAGGTGAATTTAGAGAAAGCGATAGTTCATTTCAATAGTTACTGGCGATCAACGCGAGTGAGAGCCTAGCAATTTCGAGAATTCATGCTGAAGCGGGACAAGCGGTTACGACCGCAGTATACCTAAAACACGGCCTCTGAGATCAGTTTACGCCTCCTGTTGCGCCGCAGTCTCGGGGACTTATTACGAAAAAAAATTGGCCAGCGTTTGACATAAGCAGAGCATCGTTCCATCAGCTTTTGAGCCATTGCACCGCAGCGAAAACGCCACGCCTTAGCTCATGGTCCAGGCTATACATTTGCTTCCCATACGAGATCCGCAATTTCCCCTTACCCGACCTTACAGACAGGATTTGTTTGCCAGGACCAAGACGACAAAATCATATCCGAGAAACAGAAACTCCGGCAGAACCGATCTCAGCATGCATGTGGACGTAAATGCGATTAGCAGTGACGCAACGTAGCGACACTTCTTATTGCCACCACCGGAACGCGTCACGTATGAAGAGCGTACAGCAACCAGGCTCCTCCCTCGAGCATTTCTCTGGACACGCTGAGCAATCTAGCCGCGCTTGCCGTGATGTCTGCGCGTGGCGCGTGTCTGAATATGTATTTAGACAAGCTAGTCTGAACATGTAAGACGCGGTTTCGATTCCGGCCAGCACCGGAGAAATCTGAATGACGTTTTTTTTTTTTTTTTCTGTCATTGAGGATCAGCACACATCCAGTGGCACACACACCCTGCGACCCAAGTTGGCGTCAAAGACGTTCACTGAAGAATGGCACATATACCAAGTGGCACATATTCGGTGATTCAAGTTGGTCCAACTGTTGGTTTCGAACACGGTTCCATCAGCACCGCCAGCCCAATGCTCTACCCAGTAGACCATGGACTACCCAGTGACGCAAGCTCGCGGCGGGAAAACAGTTAGAACCCAGAAACAAACAAACATAGGTACCGGAAAGTGCACGAAGTATTGTAACAATGCTAATCGCATAAACCAAAAGGAGCAGGTAGGACGCCATATCTCACCGCGTACGCACTTCCCGATGCCCGCGTGGTGGACGTAGATGGGCCTCGCCTGGGAGCACAGGCACCGGGAGACGCCTCGCTCGTCGTTCCTGACCCACGGTCGCCGAGAGAAGGAGAGACAAAATTTGATATAGTGGCTATGCGCGTGAAGCTTTATCCAGCTACAAGGGACGCCAAATGAGCAACACTAAATCGGCCAACACTGGACCAGTATTCTTTCAACGCCATTTTCATCCATTTGGCGTTATAATGTGGGTAATCGTCGGGGTGCGTGGTTTGCGTGGTTTTCCGTACTTACTCGATTGTAACGCGACTTTTTTTCACGATTTTCTTTGCCTGAACTCGACTCAACTTTTTCTACCGTGAAGCCTACGTGTAAGGTGGCCACTTTCACTCGCTGAGCAGTGAGGGAAAAAAAAAAAAGAACGACGCAGCAAGTTATAACGCTGCGGCTGAAATGGCACCTGTAAGCATCTCAAGACAAAAGTCACACAATCACGCTGCGCCGCTGCACTTCAGGCCAACGCTGTTCAGGCTAGCCAGCCGGGGGGAACCTCCAGCCCTTGCAGCACCTGCTAGGGCGTGGGCGTTGAGCTAAGGACCAGCGAGGCAAAGCTTGCGCGCCCCGCAATGGGTCCTGCCGGCGAACGTTAACAAGCTCCGTTCCCAACTTGACATACGACTGCGCCTGAAACCACCGCGGTATCCCATTGGTTATGGCGTTGCGCTGCAGAGCTCGAGGTCGCGCGCTCAAATACCGGCCACGACGGCCGCTGAGGGCGAATGAAAAAAAAAAGAGAAAAGAACACGCTCGTGTACCGTGCATTGGATGAATCTTGAAGAACCCCAGGAGGTCAAAATTTATCCAGAGTACCCCGCTACGGCGTGCCTGACAATCATATCCTGGTTTTGGCACATAAAAGCCCAGAATTATATTAAATTAGACTAGATTTTTCGCCTAAACACACCGATCTGGACGTCTCACATCGTGAGGTGGGTAGGGTTGCCATGTTGAGGCCGCATCCTTGATATTCATGTCACCTCGCAGTATCCGAAACGCACCTCATGCGTGCTTTTCGTCGCGTGACGACACAGCAGTCAAGACGAAGTTGATGTCAATTTCCTCGAACGCCTGACGGTACAGTTATTACTAAACTACTTCCATACAATTACGCAGGCATCTGAATTGATAACCAGGGTGAATATTTTACGTTATCATTTCCGAGTTGTCGTAGAAAATGAGTGAAGGCGATGAGCAATATAATGCATACGAGGGGTCTCAGGTGAATACAACGGGACATCGTCTGGCTTTGTCTAGTAGTACATCTTAGGATACCAAGGGACGTCGTCTGGCTTTGTCTGGTACTACATGTTAGGATACAACCGGACATCGCCTGGCTTTGTCTAGTACGATATCTTAGGATAGCACGGGACATCGTCAGGCTTTGCTACATGTTAGGATGCGACGGGACATCGTCTGACTGTCCGTACTATTAGGATATCAGGGGACATCGTCTGGCTTTCCCTGGCACTACGTATTAGGATACAACGGGACATCGTCTTTCTTTGTCTAGTACTACATGTTAGGATACAACGGGATATCGTCTAACTTTGTTTAGTACTGCATCGTAGGGTACAAAAGGACATGTAATCCGGCTTTGATCAGTACCACACCTTGTGCAAATGAGACCATCGGCACACTGGGCGTCGTGAGTGCAGGCGCCGCCGAAGCCCAAACCGTGACTGCTGACCCGGGGGTTGTCCAGAGCAGGGGGGTGCAGCTCTTCCTTCTGGGTCCGCGGCACTTCCTCGGTGAGCTCCACGAAAGGCCTGCGGACACAATCGTGCAAGGAAGGTTGCTGCTGCTTCTACGGGAATCCTGAATGGCACGGGCAGCATCGCACCATCCGCTGAAACACTACTCACTCAAAGACAGGCCGCTGAGCCAGAGTAAGATGCAGAAGGCCGAACAAAAGAGAGCACGTCGCCTGCAAAGACATCTTGATTTCCTCGTCGTCCTCTACGCTTTTCTTCACGCCGGCCCCACTGGGCGCGCGCTCATACGCTCGATTTAGATGATGATGATGATGATGATGATGATGATGATGATGATGATGATGATGATGATGATGATGATGATAAACTTCTATCATGGCTCGCACCCACTGAGGGGGATAGGCCAAGAATCGGGCGGCAGTCGATGTAGCGCCTATCATTTTTATAGATGCTAGTGACACATACCAACTCTGGGGGATTGGTCAAGAACCGGGTAGTTCGATATAACAACATTAAAGGAAAGAATGATAAAATAATGTAACCAAAATATGTGAATAGGTATATGAGAATTAAGAGATAGATTCGAGCTTATGATTTTAATAGAATGAAGGAATAAATTAAAACAAGAATGCAGCTAATGTAATCAATTTCGTATATACAGGGTGTTTCTTTTTAGCTGCACCAAATTGTTTAAATTAGAATAATATATATCTTGGTCACGTTATCTTTACCATTCGTGTGTACGGATTGGCAGCCTCTAGATACAGACCAATTTCCGCACCTAGGTGCGTAATTAGCGAAGTTACGCTAGTTAACTTTCTAATTATCAACAATATGTGGCTACAGCAAATGAGTACTTTGGGGCCCGTCCTCGACACTACCTATCCCAACGATCAAATTTTGAATAGCGGAGTTCATGTGGGAGCTAGGCGAACAATTAGTTCCCCTTGGCAGGCTCCTTGAAACCGAAACTGGCCGCAAAAGGAGCGTCTGTGTCATCGATGTCACCACCCCCCAGCCTTTCGTCATGTCTCCGATGTAAGCGCCGGTCCAGCCCCGCGAGCAGCTATATATATATATATATATATATATATATATATATATATACTTTTTGCTCTTTGTATGTTTGCGTGCGTCTCTGTGCGGCAAATATTTTGTAGCGAGAGCTACATTGGCCGCATTCTCGCCGTTTTGCTGTGGCCGGTGGCCGCACCGCGAGCTGATCCGTTGCCTAGCAACCGCCGCGGCGTTTGCGCGTTGCATCGCCGGAGGAGCCGACGTTGCATCGTATATATAGAAGGGGCGGCTCGGTTTGATTCGTCGGCAGATATGGAAAGTGAGTCAGAGAGACTGAAAGAAGCCAGGCTTCGTCGGAACGAAACCAAGAGGAGGCAGCGAGCCGAGGAGACGGAGCCGCACGCCTCGAGAAGCGTCGTAAGTACGAAGCGGCCAGGCGAGTGCATTCAGATGAGGATGGTTCGTCGTCTAGTTCGGCATCTCGGGCCCGGGCCGCGGATCAACGACGGAATAAAACATCAAGCTAAACAATAACATTAACCGTACGTCTCGTTACGCACACCCAGGCATAACTGAGTTTAGCCACAGCTAAATGTTTTTTTTTATTATTTAAAACAAGCATTTTTTAACTGTGCAAGACATGAAGCCCACTATGATGAAAACCACGTTCCTTTGTCTTGTACAGCCGATATTAGAACTGGTTAGTCATAAATGAAAATTATATCTTGTGTGTGTGTGCGTCTAAAAATGTTTTCACCGAGTACTTTGAATTATTCTCAAATTTGTTTTTAGAAAAATAAAGATATCCACACAAATTTGGTGGTCGGCTCGGTTAACCAGTGCAATTAGCCTTCTTAATAATAATAATAATAATAATAATAATAATAATACTTTATAATTTCTGGAGAACACAGTACATCCGTCAGGCCTGCCAAAGCCACGTTGGGCTTGACTGGCAGACTGACAGGCATCACAAAAACCGTTACAAGAAAAAGTTTCTTTCGCTATTGCTAAAGAAACAAAAAAGAAAGAAAGCGGATAAATCCATATATATGCGCCGATACAAACAATACAGACATCAATACCTGTACATACTGTACATACTGTAGTGAAGAGGAATGCCCGGCGCTGCAGACGCATTGCCAGTCGTTTGGGAGGCGCGAGCTCGAGATTGCCTGAGCTGCTCTGGTTGAGACACGCTGCCAACGCTGCCTGCTGCTTCCTTGGCCTGTGTTCACATTAGTTCACTTTAGCGCCAGGCATTCCTCTTCACTGCAATACACGTACATTTCTTGCAAAGCACTACTGGCGCGTGCAATTTTCACCGTATCAGACAGTTAATTAACATGGCACAATAAAAAGGGGATACATGAGTACAAACATGAACTATAAGATTAAGAACTGAAAATGCTCCTTTGACAACCGTCGGAGAAGCAAACTTTCGGATCACATTACTAACTAAAAGCCACTCTGTAGGTGTAACACAGAAAGAGATAAGTAATACTTATTCGATTAAGTATTCTAGGTTCTATAATCCGCAAGTTTTAGTGCTCTCTTGAGCTGATATTTTGTTGTGGACTGTAGCACATTACAGGGTAAATTATTGAACAACGCCTGAACATAGTATTCTCGCATTCTTTTACGGTATTTCGTTGAACATCGCGGTATTTGATAATGCCATTTTAGTCTGAGGCAACGGGAAGTTACATAAGGCCCTTTAAAATAATTGTTCCAGAAATGTCTCAGGGCTATTGTACGCAGCAACACAGAAGGAAAGCCCGGCATTGATAATGCTTTAAAAATGTCGTTGTCGCCTTCGAGACACAAGTAGTAACCTATAACCTGTAGAAGGGAGCGCATTCGTGAATTAATTCTATTTCGCAGACGAAGAGCGCAATGACCGTAAGCAGTAATTCCGTATCGGACTGCACTGTAGGACAACGCATGCGCTGTGATTTTCCTTACTGATAACGGCATGAGGAGGCGGATTTTGTAGTGTAAGCACAGCACTGAGCGAAACCTTTGACAAAGACATGCATAAAAAACGTGCGAATTCCATGAAAGGTCGCTGTCAAAACGCAAGCCGACGTAATTTACAGATGATGTGTAGTCGATATGGTCACAAGAACATGGATTACATTGCGATCTGTGTAATATTATCCCCCTAGTCAGGTGAACTTTCTTTCAGGGGCTTCGAAAGCAGACGAGTTGCGTTTTTAATACGTTAACGTCGATTAAAGTTGTTGGAAACCAGTCCATTGCCTTCGTTGCTGATTATTATAAAAGAGAAGCTGCATGGGAATAATGATTTGCACGAGAGACGTCTGTATCGTCTGCATACTGAACTATTTTAATGGGGATTGCAAGTTTCGTTAACATTAAGTGATGACAAACACTATCAAAAGGTTTGCTCACGTCGAGAAACAATACGCACGCTACCTGGTTACCTTCTAAACAAAAATTCAGGAAGTCGGAAAAATGGTCCAAAAGCGCCTGAGTGCTTTTCCCTTTTATAAAGCCATATTGCTGCGGTGACTATATGTTGTGAGTATAAAGGAAGCTGTTCATAGTTCGGAGTTCATGCAAAATGTTAGTTCACTGGGCAAGGTATACTGCGCATACATTTTGTGCAAGTTAAACTTCGTGTTCATTGCACTCATTACAACAGAAGCACCTCTAACACGATGTTCGATTGCCACTTCTGCTGCTGCTTCCACTTCTGCTGCTGAACGCATTGAAGTACTTTTTGCGGCAAAGTATTTCTGAAATAGTCTAACTTCAAATGCATTTCTCGACTTCGATAAGATGCGGCTCAGAGCCCCTTTAATGTGGCCCTGAACCACGCCTCGGTCTTGTTGAAAAAAATTTAGAGCACGCTTAAGCTTCGCCCTTAAGAGTGGAACGTACGCGATAGCATTCAAAGATCCCTGGCTGCTTGTCAGGCTTCCAGGCAACTGCAGCTTTCTTTTTTCGACAACTTCGCTTCCGCATGCGGCTGCCGAGGAGGCGAGCGCCATCTGGATGATATTTTTGCAAGGAGCATACCGCGGCGCGCCGCTGTACGAGTGGCAGAAATGCTGGAAATGAGGCTTGTGTTTCCGCGTAAGAGAATTATGTTTTCTCGTATATTCAAATTACAATCCGACGCTATCACGTCTGTGGGTTGTGGCTAAGTCGTACTGTACGATTTTTCTGACGCATTTTACTTTGAGAAGTTCAATTATTTCACCAGCGCCTCTGCGCCACGCGGAGGGCTAGCGTGGTCGGAGTGGTTCGGGATGATGTTCTTGGCGGCGGAGGCCGACACCAAAGCCGACGCCCGATTTTCTGCGACACGGGGCCCTTAACGCTATCGCTTTGAAATGTGATAGTTGGATGTGGCTACTATCTGTCGGTCAAGCTGGTGAAGGACGAAGCCGGTTCGCACCACGTAGTATGGTCGGACTGCTGCATATGAGGGCAAGCACGCACTCAAGCCTTCGTGCACAAAGCAAACGCTGCTCACACGCACTACGGTCGCATGTAGCTTTGGTCTGCAACGTAGCGTAGATACCGCGGCCGCCGCGACGAAGAGTCCACTGGCTGAGCGCACTGCGGCTCGCTGAGGACAACCGCGTTTGGCTTACGTTTGGCGTGTCGTAAGCGCCAAAATCGGAAGTGGCGTCGTCGTTAACATACAAAACCAAATTTGAACTGCGCGCCACGGTGACACTTTAGAAGGCGAAGCCTTGTGGGCATGGAGGAAGGAACCTCCATGCCACCAAGCCAGTGACGGCAGGCGCCACTAAAAGTTACTACGTACCAAACAATCACGAATGTTCCGGCAACCTTGTGGGCCTTTTCCGCCCCAAAAGGCACCGCGAACGGGGCCCCTGAGAGAGGGAGGGGTGGCTTCAGAGGAGGTTGGCTTGCCGAGGTACAGTGCACTAGAAGGGGGCAGTTGGCTGCAATGTGCACGCTCTTAGCCTCACAGCTAAAATAATTAGTTTTTACATTGTCACACGTCTGCATTCTTATGTGAAAGGAATTAACTGTGACAAGGCAGGAAAGCGGCAGAGGACCAAGCTGCTGAAGTTGAACCATTGCACATGAGTTGAAGTGCATGAAACAATGGCTTGCTGTACTTCTTGCAAATAAAAGCTTTGTGTCAGCAACAGCCCTGTTAACTTCATTTTGCTTCCCCTTATATAACCGTACATAAGCATAGGCCGGAGCCTTTGTCAAGTGAACTAGTTTTCACTTTTTGTTCAGGCCTCCCTCCATTTCTTTATGGAAAAAACAAACCTGATTTGATTTAACAAATGTGTGCCGGCGTAATGATGGTTAATAATAAACGCAGAAGGTTACTGTGGATGGATGGATGGAACAACTAAAGTGGATGGATGGATGGATGTAAAACTTTAATAAAAAATCGCAGTTTCACCTGAAAGGCGAAGCATCAATTGCGATAGCAAATTTGTAGAGAGCTATACGGAGTAATGATAGTAGCTTTATCAGCTGTATAAACTTGGACATGCAGCAGCACCGGCAACACGCAGAACTGTTGTCGACGCCGTCGGCGTTTTGCACGCGTTCGCACAAAATGCGTGCGGCGTTGGTGACTGCTGCCGGAGCCTCTGATATAAATAGGCACTTGGTGCCGCAGCTAAACGTCGCGTCCCTTCCCTTCCCCTCCCCCCCACGGCCTTTCGTGCGTCAGAAGAAGGCGCGTTTGCTCTACATATATGGTGATGGTAAAGGAGGAAAGAGACGCCTACTTCTGCAGCCCTTAAGGGAGCACGGCACAGAACGCGCGTTTGTTCTCCGCCGTGCGTTCACTCCCCGTGAAAGCGCGCGTCCCTCGCGCCCTTTCACTCGCACATACAGCGTTCGGCGGCACGCGGCGACGATTTCACCTCCATTGACGTCATACGGAACCTCACGGCGACGGCGACGGCGACGCCGACGGCAGAAATCTGCTTTGGAGTGTCCATATAATTGCTATCGCAATAAAAGTCCTGAGGTACGCGACTCAGCGCGCAGCGGGCCGCTCCCACGTTGGGACAGTCAGGCCATGCCCGACCGCCGCATCGTGGGCCCTCTGGACAGCCCATAGTTGCGCTCCGGCATCGGGGCTCCTGATAGCGGAGAACCACTTGTCCTCATTGATTTGTTCCGTGCCTCGCAACGAGGGGCAACGCCAGAGCATGTGGTCTAGGCTAGCGAATTCATTGCAGTGCCTGCAAGAACTACTGGCATAAGTGTCGGGATAAAGCTTGTGTAATAAAGCCGGGCTGGGATACGAGCCTGTTTGCAATAATCTGAGGGTCAATGCTAGCACAACTAAAGTGGAACAACGAAATATTTAAGCCATATATACATATTCATTTTGGCTAAGTAAAGGCACAAATCTGGTTAGCATGCCTGATTTTTTTTTTTTTGAGCCCAGCTGGGAAGTATGCACGCACTGCTTTCTGTCTGACAAAAATTTTACATTAGGTCGACACGGCATGAAACCGTTTTCAAATTTTTTTTACGATTGCCCGATAATTCAGAAAATTCGAAGGCCCCTTCCGCATAAGCAACATCAGTCAGCGACGAGCTCTTTGCACAAGAGGTCTAAGGGTTAGGATAGGCAGAGAGTTGCCGTCTTCCTTTTCCACAAGGTACTATTATGGCAAATATCATGTGGCCTAAACAAATATAGTGCTTGCTAAAGATATGTAAAGACTGTCAAGTATGCCAAAATTAAAACAAATAAGAGTGTGAACTAGCTGCTTCGAACTGAACCGACAGAAACGCAAGGAAAATCAAAGCTTCTGCAAGCAAAGCTTCCATTGAAGTTGCCAGTGGCGCTACCTCTTGGATGCGATGCTGACTGCGTCAGAGGAGCAGCTGAGTAAGCCCACTGCTCCCTTATAGTACACTGTAGCCGAGGCTAGCGGAATCACGTGACGCTCCCCCCTAGTATTTTTTACCTGCATGGTTGTGGGGACGCCCCGCTCCGCCGTAGCCTTAGCAGTGCAAGGCATTGAAGGAGTGGAAGCACCACGGAGGCGCCGTCTTTGATTGCCAATAACTCCGTTTCTGCTGAACGCGTTGAAGTACTTTTTGCGGCAAAGTATTCCTGAAGTAGCCTATTTTCCCTTCAAATGCCTTTCTCCACTTCGATAAAAAGTGGTTCAGAGCCCCTAAGGAACCGACAAGTGCTGCTCACTGAAAACTTCGGCTTCAAGTTCGGCGGCTCCGCATGTGGGGTCCTTACCAAATTTTGTCCTCGACATGACTGAGGGTAGACCAAACACCGCTGTTTGGCCATTTGACCCACCGGCATCATCAGAGAGAAGGGGCAGATAACACGAGAGAGACGGGGAGGGATGAATTGATAAAATGTTTCTTTATTCAACATGCCGTAAACAAGCAGTAGACGGGGCCATGACAGCTATGGTCCCCCATAGCTGTCATGAAAGACAGAGGGAGGGGCGATCTGTAAAGGGTCCCCCTCCCAGGGGTGCTCGAGCATCCCCCCCCCCCCCCCTCGGTTCCGAATCCCTGATCGCAGGTTTAGTCCTTCGCGTCAAGCGAGGTCCGTTGCGCAAAATTCTTCAGGCACGTGATGGTTCAACCTTGTAAAAATGGCCGACTGGCGCTTCCTTCGCCGTAGATATCTCGGCTGCCGCCTTCTCACGCAGGTCACCGAGTCCTGTACGTGCGTACGCACTTCCCTGAGCGAAAGTATACGGACGAGGGATTCCGCAGTAAAGCCAATTTTCATCTCCGCCTATCAAAGTAACTTGAAATTGAGGACTACAGCCCAAACTTGACATCGCAAGCTTTCCGGTACACTTGTCTATCAATTTGTGCTTCTGAATTACGAACGAATCAAGTTTCTTTATTTCAGCGAGCTTTTGATATCCATATACCTTTGCGAACGGGCGCAGCTCGTGCTAACGGTAGGACGCATTTTTTCTAAAGTTTGCTATTTCAATAAATATGCCTTTCATTAAAGGGACAATAAATCAGGTTAGTCGGATAAAATATTCTTTGAAAGTTATGTTCTCTTTAACTTCGCTGTACTAGCAGGTTGATTAGGCGAAAGAGGTCAGTTTCATATTTTATTGCGATAGCAATTATATGGACACTCCAAAGCGGATTTCCGCCGTCGGCGTCGCCGTGAGGTTCCGTATTACGTCAACGGCGATGGAATCGTCGCCGCGCTCCGGACGCTGTATGTTCTAGTGAAAGGGCGCGAGGGACGCGCGCTTTCACGGGTAGCGAACGCACGTCGGAGAGCAAACGCGCGTTCTGCGCCGTGCTCCCTGAAGGGCTGTAGAATTAAGAGTCTCTTTCCTCCTTTACAATCACTATATATAGAGAGCAAACGCGACTTCTTCCGTCGCGCGAAAGGCTGTAGGGGGACGGGAGGGAGGGGAGGCGAGGTTCAGCTGCTGCACAAAATGCTAAAAACGTCGAGGCGAGAGGGTGGGTAAGATTTTCGACGCTGCTCGACGAGTGTCCCCCTCTGATCTCGTCGAAAACCTCCGAGCTGCCCCCAGAGGCCCTCGCAAGCCACCAACGCCGCGCGCGTTCGGTGCGAACGCGGGCAAAACGGCGACAACAGTTCTGCGCGTTGCTGGTGCATGTCCAAGTTTATACCGCTGATAAAAATACTATCCTTACTCCGTATAGCTCTCCACTAAGTTCCTATCGCAATTGATGCTTCGCCTTTCAGGTGAAACTGCGACATTTTTTTTTGTCTTCTATGTCTTAGACATTTCAATACCGTTATTTCTCAAGCTGCGTCGCACTGTATGTTTGTCGGTCTTCTCAGCGAGGAATTTACCGGTGCTTCTTTTTGTTAATCCAGTACATTCATTGTTCGGTGCTAACACAAATATGAGCATATGCCACGCCTTTTTTTTAATGTGCTTCTTACGGTTCCCTTTCCATTCTGGTGAACTTGCCACTTCTAGCATCAAGTTCATAGACCAAATCTTGATATAACCGGGCAGTGCGTGCGGGTGAGCTTCTCAGTGCGCACTTTCTGCTACTCACCGAACATCGCAGCCCCAACGCTGTAGCAGAAATCTCCCTCGCGGAAGTTCTTGCTACACTCACGAGTTGCAGCCAATGACTGCTTGCCGGTTCTAAGTTTGGCAATACAAGGTACAAGCAGCTTCTTGGCCTGCGGGTATGTGTGAAGGCCGACACCGGGCTTCGTTGCGTACGTCCGGCGCTGCGGCATCGAGCAGTAGCCTACCATTTTGGATGCAGTCACTACTTACTAGTGCTTTCAAGTGTTGTCAAGCAGACACCCGAAGCGGGAAAACATCCCTACTTAATCAGAACGGGAGCACCAGGTGGGACTTTAGTTTTCAGCTCGCTTCCGAAGCAGACGACGCGGCCGCTGTGTCCATGTGTTCCCTCATACCACGTCAAGCCTACGGTGGCGCCAGCTTTTACCAGTGGTGGAGCTCGCCCCCAATAGTGGCGTTTTTGGTATTGTAAAAGGGGTCATCTACTAATACAACTGAAAAATTTTCCGTTCCTGCGGCGAGCGTCGACGTCCCTCGTAACCGGGTACAGCAAAGGATGAACGTGAACACTGAGCGCAGCGGGAGATGCAAGACTGCAACAAAGGGCGAGAAAGGCGGAACCACGAGGCAGGGGGCAGCACACAAACAAACTTGGCATAGCAAATACTGACAAGTAACATTATCTTTAGATCACAGGGACTTATTCAGCGATCGTAATTTCACCTGCTTTCAGAACTAATCTGCATGAACTTGCTCAAGTACTCTCTTGCATCCTTTCACAATTGCAAGACTTTCACATTAAGTTTAGAGACCGACAAACTAATTTTCTTGCAAACTTTCCTGGAGCTTAAAACAATGTTCAGTAAAACAGAATCACCAAGCCCTGTAGACACACATGGCAAACACGTTCGAGCAACACAGCGGTTCACGCAGTCAGGCTTCACGCTGAAAAAGTTACTCCACGCATGCTTCGCATGTAACACGAGCTGAGAAAAGAGCAGTTGGTAAGAATTTGCTTGAATGACTGGGATTAAATGCCAATGCAGAGGCTCACCCATATTGTCTTGTAGATGTGGAAGCACTGGTCTCTTTTCTGTTAAGCATGAGCACTGAAATCACCCAACCAGATACAAAATGAGCTAGGGCAGGCAGGGCCACTCTTGCTTTAGGCCTAGAATAGCAACAGTTCACGAGATATCACAGAACAACTTTCTTACTTTATGAATATGGGATGAAATAAACGAGGTTTTTCATAGGCATGTAAAACAGGCAGGACAAAGAGTTCAGAAAGTGCTTTTATTTAGCGAGGCCCGGCCACTGTTGATGGGCCTGCCACAAAATGTCTTGCTTTCTTTTTGGCTTCAGGTGAGAGACGAAGAGGCAGAGCCCAGCTGCTGCCTGCGTGTTGTGTTGGTGGTGTTTGCAAGTCAGCGCATGGTCTGGACAATGTCGTCTATCTTGAGGATACTACGCACGGTCTCGGACGCCAGAGTGATTGCGCTCACAGATACCAGCAGGGGCTGTACCACATTCTCCTCCAAGATGTTGGTCACGGAGCCCTGCATATTAGTAAACTTGTGAACGCACATATTTGCAATACAGGCGCCAAATGTAACCCTTGTTTGAATTACGCCAAACTTGAGGCTAAGGTGGTACGTTATGTAGCCAGCACACACACATCAGAAAGCTTGCATCACAGATCACCGTGGAGACTCATAGGGGTCCTAAGGCGAAATGGCAAAAGTCATCACATACATGTGCATGGCTGGCATCACAACAGCTGTTGACACATGCCAACGTAGCAATGAGGCATTCGTACAAGGTGTTATCATGATTACTAGCAAGTAGGGGTGTGCGAATACCGAATAGTAAGTCTCGAATCGAATACCGAATCGAATCAAGAAAAAAAAGCCGAATATCGAATCGAATATCGAATAGCAAAATTATTTAATAGAAGCTCGAATATTTACAAATTCTCATGCAAAAAAAGCAGCTGTTGTACGTGATCTGGGGTCAACTTCTCCCTCCGGGCCGTAACAATGTTGCCAGCCGTCGAAAACAACTTTTCACTTGGTACACTTGTTGCTGGAATGCCCATGTACTTCATGGCCATCTTGCACAATCCTGGGAAGTGTTGCTTGCCTGTCTCTTTCCAGAATGCTAGAGGGTCTTGGTCCTTACTGCAAGTGGGCTCTCGAAGGTACCGCTGAAACTCCTCGATGTTGGCTGTTTTGAAGGAGTGTCTTCTTTTTGATGACGCTGCCAGCTTCTCAATGCTGTCCCAGATACTGCTGACGCGCTCCTTGTGAGCTGTAGATGTTGACGCTTCAGTATAGTCAATTGATGCTTCTCCTGGAGAGCTCTGCAACTCAGTTCTTGCAAGCTCCACGAGCCTTGTTTCCTCGAATGTTTGAGCACAAAAGAGGTTCTTAAACCTTGGGTCACAGGCGGTTGCCAACACATACTCCTTTTGCTCGTCCTGCCCTGGAAACCTTGTCCTCATGCTTTTCAGCAAGTTTCTTGCAAACTCTGAGGTGTCATCATCGGCTGCAATGCAGTCTTTCAGGACCATTTGTGTCCCATAGAGAAATGGTACTACTGACGACAAAGTTGCATATTTCTGGCCACTAAGATCTTTGGTCGCCGATGCGATTGGTTCAAGAGCTTTGACGAGCCCAGCCACTGCTTTCCACTCCTGGGGTGTCAGGTTGGGCACAGTTGTCTCAGAGGTGGCAAGCTCTAAACAGACGGCTTCTTTCAGTTGCACAAGACGTGAGAGCATGTCATGCTCGCTGTTCCATCTTGTTTCCACGTCTTGAATAAGTTCCAAAACTGAGAGCTCCATCCGTCGCTGGCAATCCTGCAGTCTTGCCGCAGCTTGGGCACTGTGTTTGTAATGACCGACAATTGCGCGACACTTCTTGAGAATGGCAGGAACTCCTGCTGTTTCTTCCTTGGCATCTTTTATAGCTAGTTGCAGTGTATGGCCCATACACTGCATTGGGACGCAAGAAATGCCCCTAAGGGCCGCACGGAAGTTTCGTGCATTGTCCGTCACCACATAGACTGACACTTCCTGCAGTGGCAGCTCCCAGTTATCCATCATTGCTTGCAGGTGCTCCATGATGTTGCAAGCAGTGTGACTCTCGGTCACACTCCGGTTGTCCAATGCAAAGCTTCTCATCTCGAAGTTGGAGGTTAAGTAGTGGCAGGTAAGACTGATGTAACTTTGGTTAGACCTCGACGTCCACATGTCACTTGTAAACGAGATCGACTCTATGCCTTCCTGGAAGTCCGCATGCATTCTCTCCTTGACAGCCGTAACTGTGTCTCTGTACAACGCCGGGATGATTGTCCTCGAAAACGTCGTGCGACTGGGTATCTTGTACAACGGCTCCATGTGGTTCATAAGCTCTTTGAAACCTCGATTTTCGACACAGATGTAAGGCTGAAGGTCGAGCGCCAGCATTCGGGCAATCCTGGTGGTTATCGCCGTTCTCTCGCGCTGCGATAGGTCCTTGCCTGACTTCAGCGCACTTTTGATGAGCGGCTGTGCGCCTTCTGGTCTTCCGTGCTTCCCGCTGTCTCTCAAAAACACACTGTGCAAAGAAAGATGCTTGTTCTTGAGATGGTTCGCAAGTGGCGTCGTCGTACTCGATGGTGTTCGAAGTTTCATATCACAGCTTTTGCACGTAGCCTCTTGGGCGGAGTTCTTTACGAAATGTTTCCAAATGGCACTTTTCGTTCGTTCAGTCATCTCGCCCCTGACGTCGGACTACGTTTTCCGACAGATAACGCAGATAAAATTCGGGAACAGAACACGTCGGCTTCCCGATAGCGCGAGACTTCGTGGTTTCGGAATGCCCGGCGATACGACGCCAACGGCTAACGACGCGGAGCGCGTGGGGTGACGGGGGGGAGGGAAAGACACTGGCGCCACCTCTATCCGGCTTGCAAAAGTAGGAGAGAAATTGGTGGGCTCTGCCGCCGAGAGGTGGCGCGAGGGCCGCCCGCGTCGGCCACGCAGCGACGGGGACGGAACGCAGCCAAGGCAGCATGCCGTGGTGCGCAGTATCGCAGTTCGCTAGGGCGGTTTCCTTTTGTGCTCGCGAATTGCAGTCTCCGATTCCTCTCAAGTGTATACAGTCGCCGACCGATTTTCCGGACTTCGCGGGGACCGAAATATAGTCTGAAAAGTCGGAGTCCGAAAAACTCGTTCACCCTTAAAAAGAAAATTTATTAGGCTTAGAGTGGTATAAAAAAAATGTTTAATAATGCCCTGCCTTATACTACGCTTGGAGGCGATCAGATTTGCTTGGATTTGCGCAAGACTGACGTCTCCGCGTACAGTCGACAAGAGTGTCACGGTAGAGTGTACTAGATTCTAGTCACGGTACAGTGGCCATTGTAGTCGCGGCGTTGGCGATCTCCGTTAACGGATATCGCCATGGTGGTCGAAAAAACGAGCCCCGTTATTTCACACGTGGCCTCCGAGACGAGAGAATGGCGCGCGCGTGCGTGTCCCAATTTTGGAGGCCATAAAGGGGGCCACTAAAAGCCAAGCCTGGTCAAGTCGGCGAAATTCCAACATGGCGTTCTCCAAGAACGGGTAGCGTGGCTCGGAACGAGCGATTTAGTCCGGACAATCGAACTTGGGTGCCTAAATTCGTCTGAAAAATCAGTCGCGAAACTGCATTAGCTCTATGGGAACCCGGAAGGTGCATTTATGAAGTCTGGAATATCCAACAAGTCCGAATTTTCGGAGTCCACAAAAAATCCGTCGGCGACTGTATACAACTCTTGCTTGTGAAGGAAATGAAACATGGTGCAGCCTGTGCGAGCGGCGCAAACAAAAGGCTGTTTTAGTTCAGTTTCACCGTTCGGCTGTGTCACGACCACAATTAAATCTGCGTGCTGTCAGGTTCGTGGCATTCAAACTTTGTGTATTTAGAGTGTGTTTCGCATATTACCCGCCAACTACGCTCGCCGAATATAACGAATATTCGAGTAACCGAATACTTAAGATTCGATTCGCGAATCGAACTATTCGAGAAGTTACAATTCGATTCGTATTCGTATATTCGAGTATTCGCACACCCCTACTAGCAAGATATCTGGTGCCAACGCTGCAGCAGAAAAGTATGGCAGTGATCAAAGCTTTATACTTTGGCTTTAAACATATTGTGGCTTCTTATGCACCTTCTTGAAGCAGGTTTATCTACATTGGAAGTTATTCACCTAACCTTGCTGCTACTGCAAAATACCAGCTATATTAATGACAGGACACAATAAACAACTACCACTCTAAAAAACTACATTTGGCACTAGGAGCTGCATTATTTCCATTACGGCAGTAAAATCAGGATTTGAACGATAGTGCATTTCATTTCCATGTCCACGTTTTGATCATACTTTGTGGCTTCCTTATATATTTACCATTTAGAACCTAATCATTTAAAATTTGTACTATGGAAATGAGCAGTCTTGTACTACTTAATATTTAAGTACAGTCGAAGCCACTTATAACAGTGTTTAAGTGCCATGAAAATTCTGTTGTTATATCCGATAATTGTTATAATCAATTTGCACAAAAAATCAAAGTAGGGGGACAGCAGAGCTGTTCTGAGAAAACTATAATGGCGGGAAGGCCAGTGCCCCTCCTCACCACCTCCCTCCATCCGGCTGCTGATTGTGTTGACTTGTTTAACTGTTTTTTTAATTCTGCTTCCTGTGCGCTCTGACCACGTGTAACAAGCCGCGGCGGCTGTCAGCGTTCAAGAATAGCACTGCTATAACTGCGAAGTGAGCAATGAGGACAAATTACAGCAAATGATTGAGGACCTTAACCGAGAAAGTGTAAGAGTGGGGTTGAAGATTATTATGCAGAAGACAAAGATAATGTTCAATAGCCTGGCAAGGGAACAAGATTTCAGGATCGCCAGTCAGCCTCTAGAGTCTGTAAAGGAGTATGTTTATCTAGGTCAATTACTCACAGGGGAACCCTGATCACGCGAAAGACATTTACAGAAGAAGAAAATTGGGTTGGAGTGCATACGGCAGGCATTACCAAATTCTGATTGGGAACTTACCATTGTCGTTGAAAAGAAAAGTGTACGATCATTGCATTCTACCGGTGCTAACAAACTTGGAGGTTAACAAAGAAGCTAGAGAACAAGTTAAGGACCTCACAAAGAGAGACGGAACGTAAAATGTTAGGCCTAACGTTAAGAGAGTGGAAGAGAGCGGTGTGGATCGGAGAACAAACGGGGAAACTGATATTCTAGTTGACATTAAGCGGAAAAAATAGAGCTAGACAGGCCATGTAATGCGTAGGATGGATAACTGGTGGACCATTAGAATTACAGAATGGATACCAAGAGAAGGGAAGCGCAGTCGAGGAAGGCAAAAAACTAGGTGGGGTGATGAAGTTGGAATCAGCTGGCGCAAGACAGGGGTAATTGGAGATCACAGGGTGATGCCTTCATCCTGCAGTGGACATAAATATAGGCTGATGATGATGAACTGCAAAGCGGGGTCATGGGCGGCAAGTGACATGAGAGCTCCGCCGAGGGATCACTTTAGTGGCCTCAAAAGGGGCTTAAAAAAAAAAAAAACGCTTAACCTTGCACTCGGCCGCGCAACGCTTGAAACAGCGAAGCTGGGCGATCGTAGCCCAGCATTTTCCGGAAGTGCGCGCAAACTTTTCATCTTATTACTCACGCTGACGGTAATTTCTTTTCGCGCGTCTCAGACTTACGGCCGCCACTGCACGTTGCATAGCGCAGCTTGCACCACCGACACCGTGTTCCAATGCCGGCACTGCGTTCCAGTATTCCCGCTCTATGAATGCGTCTCTCTCGCTTTCATAGCGCGCAAAACCTTCACCTTGCACAGCACGAGCGCATGAACGCGCCAGCTGTGCACAAAGACGACAACGCTTGAACGCAATCATATGGTTCGCATAAATGCCTGCTCTGCAGGTTCGAATCCCGCCTTGGCAAGAAAGTAAATTTTTAACACGAAAGTGTTTTATGCCGGGGTCCACCAAGACTTCACTGACGTATTTCCGTCACGGAAATACGTCATAGAACATAATGCAAAGAAAGAAACCAGAAGAAA